>NC_061117.1:19131839-19138319 GCF_002878395.1 Capsicum annuum
TTTTTTATATATATGGATATGAAATAGATATGAAACAATTAATAATCTACAAAACTTTTTTTGTTGTTGTTGTTAAATTAAAAGTAGCCAATTCTCAAAATGCCACTTGGCATAATTATAGGCTAAGAAATTCTCCTTTATTATGTATATAGATATGAAATAAATATGAAATAATTAAGAATATGAATATATATAATTCAAGAAATTTTTGATATATTGTTTTCTTTTTCTTTAAGCTGATTCCTATAGTTAATTTCGTCGTAAAACCAACTTTGTCTTAATCGAATTCTTTTGATATATTCAAGAGGCATATATTATCCTAAAGGAATTCTATTCATCTATCTTTGATAATAGTATGTTCTGTAATAGGAATTTTCTATTCGTATGTAATTATATTCAAATTATTCTTTAATGTCTTTTAATTGTTCTTTAGGATTTCTTAATTCTATCTTGTCCTAAGTGTCTTGATTTTTATTTAATTTGTCATGTATACGTTCTATGGTTGCTATTAATCTTGATTCGTTTTTTCTTAATTCTGATCTATGCTATGATTCTTCTTCTATCCACTTATAGAGTTGTCTTATTCTTTGAAATATGGGTAAATTTTGCATTCAATTATCCCAATTGATGTGTTTTTCGCTTAATACGTTCTTTAATCCAGCGTATTCTTGAATTTCTATTTTCTATGTCTCTCTCGCAAGCACTTAACTGCCAATTTAAGGCGCTTACTAATTCTGGGCTTACTACTCTGGAACTATTGTATAATTTATATAACCTATTTACTTCTATTATTCGTTCTCTACACTTTTCTAATTTTCTTAATCTTTTAATAATATTATTTTTTATACTATATTCTCTATATAAATACCAGTATCTAGATCTTATATCTTGAAAGAAGGATCTCCGATTTCAACTTGAAAAACAAAATATAGAGCATTAAAAGACAATACTACTATAAAGTGTAACTTTAGTCAAGGAGAGCACATATTACATTCTGAAGATAAGCAACATAATACTTTAATAGATTTAATAATAAACTTTAGTGACAAAATTCAAGAAAAAGATAAAATTATAATAAGACTATTAGAAGAAATAAAAGTTACTCAAACTAAATAGAAAAGACATTAGAAAAACTAGAACAAAATTTTGACTACTTAAAATCACAAGAATTAGAAATAAATAGAAAACTTCAATACTTAAATACTAAAATTAACTTAGCAAAAATACCTACAAAAGTAGAAATAGAAAAATTAATAAAGACTATAACAGAGAAACCTAAAGATCTAGAGATTAAAACCACTCAAGTAACAAAGATTGTAGAACCACTCAATTAGGAGAGAGAGATGAACGGGGTAAGATACATATTAATAATTATTTCCATTAATCATTTCTTCATATCCTTTAGTCTGAATTCCTATTTTAATGTTCTTTCCAAATTATTTTAAATTCATTAAGAAGTCTGCGCCAATATAAAATATTCCTCCATTATTTATCATATCTACTTCAGTTAGTCCTATTATTGATTTTTTAATGTCTGGCCATCTATTATCATATATTACTATTAATACTTTTGATCCAAGATTTTTTCTGATTAGTACTTTTATTCCTATGACTATTAATCTCATATGCATTAACAACATTCTATTATTTCTTATTTGTTTTAATAATTCGGTATTTACTAAATTTAGGTTTGTAAAGTTTTCTCCTATAGTGGATATTTGCTCTTCTCTATAACATCTGTATAGCTGATTATCTGTAGAGAAATACTTAGCATTATATAATGTCTTAGGATTTAATAATTTTAATTGGTTTTGCTGGAAAATTTGTAGATCTTTGTCCACATCTATTATTTTGTTTAATTCCTGGTCTTGTTCTATATCTGGGTGTCTTCTAGATAGTATTTTGGAAAGAAGATTATTTCCTACTCTATTATCGGAAAAACTTACTCTTTGTCTTTCCCCTTCGATGGCTCTTCTTGGTCTAGTTGAAAGAAAGTCCATTTTTTTAATTTTCTAATTATATTTTTCTTTTCTTGTCTAGGAGTTATTTCAACCTTCTTTAATTGAGTAATTAATTCGTCTATTTCTGTATTTTTTAAAACTTGAACTTCTTTGCCTTTAATTATACTATCTATTTTTATATGTAGTTCTAACAATAATGCTATTATAGTATTGTTCTATTTTAATATAATTTTATCTGCCTGACTTGAGGGAAGATACATAGAAAATCCTTCTGGTTCGTCGTGATAGCTTTTCGATTTTTCTAATGCCCTATTGTAATTTATATCTTCTTTACTCATGAAAGTTAGATTTCTTCTAATCTTTGTATTATTATTTTGTCTTATTTATTCATTAACTTTTCCCGCTTAAAATATGGTTATATTTATTTGAATATGTTTATGATTCCATATAAATAATCTTGTTTCTTTAAAAATGATACCTTAGTATATGGTTAACCTCTTAACTTCTTAATAACAATGATGTATTAACATGTAAATTCCTAGAATTTTGGCCTTAATAGTCCGCCAAAATCAAAGATTAAAGGACGAATGTTGGTTGTCAGATGAATGTTCCGGGGTGTGGTTAAAGAAAGAAGTTATTAAGAACCAGGTTAGGAGAAAGAGATGAACGGGGTAAGATGAAAAAAAAAAGGGCAAAAAAAATATAAGCTAAAAAGACTAAAAATGAAGAAACTAGAAGAGAGAGGGACTACTGAGTAGGATTTACATCATATTTGACTTATAATTAATAATCTACAAAATTATTCTTTTCGATCAAATATCTTTTATTATATATATGGATATGAAATAAATATGAAACAATTAATAATCTACAAAACTATTTTTTTTTTTTGTTTGTTAAATAAAATGTAGCCAATTCTCAAAATGCCACTTGGCATAATTATAGGCTAAGCAATTCTCCTTTATTATGTATATAGATATGAAATAAATATGAAATAATTAAAAATATGAATATATATAATTCAAGAAATTTTTTATATATATTTTTATTTTTATTTTTTAAAAAAATATATAATTCAAGAGACTATCTAAGGATAACTCTTAGATATTTTAATCCAATAGAAGTCAATCTTAATAGTTTTTATCCAATAAAAGTTAGACTTAGTTGTTTTTTACCACAATATGGAATAAAAATGGAATAACTATGAAACAATTAAAAATCTATATAATTGTTTTTCTGGTAAAATCTCCTTTATTATATATAAAGAGATATGAAATAAATATGAAATCATTAATAATCTATAAAATTATTTTTTTTATTTATTGAAATGTCAAGTAGCTGGTTCACGATGTTAATTGGCTTGATTATAGGTTAGACAATTATCCTTTATTATATATATAAAATAATTTCCTTTTTTCTTTTTAATATTATTTTTACATACTAGTTTAACCGCGCGTAGCTCGTATGTGCAATGTTTGATTATTTAAAATTAAATGATTTTATCTATTGTGGAGATTTTTAATGAAGTGTAAGAGTTTAAATCACTTTTATAAGAATTCTTAATGCTTAAACATAAACATATATTTTAGTGTAAGCACATATCTATTTTACCACCAAAAGTTTCAAGTAATTGTTGGATCATCACTTTTGCATTTTCCATAAACTAACTCTTTCCTTTGCTGCAAGAGGCTAAAAGAGACGCATAAATTTGAATCATATTTGTTATGCAGTTGTTTTTCTTTTTTTTCCTCTATATTTAAAATCTTTCCTTGTTTTAAAGTCAAATCTTTATAAAATTATTGATTACATTCATATTATGTACTTAAAACTTTTACAAATTTGATACTTCTAAAGTTTTTCTTATTATAGCGCTTTAAAATTTATTTTTAGATTTTTTAAATCTTCTTAAAATATAGTTTAGTTGATTTAGAATTCTTGAACTAATGAAAAGAGTATTAGTTGACATTAATTCTGATGACTTCTAATAAGGAAAAGTTTTACCATAAATATATTTAATTAATTATTAACTCTTAAATATTAGGAAAAATAATTAAAAAGATGATTTTGTCTAAAGCAAAGACTCTTAATGAAGGAAAAAATTCAAACAACATTTCTAAGGTCTTTTACGCTTTTAATATATTATAGGTATATAATTCAAGAAGACAATTTAAGGGAAAATCTTAGTTGTTTTCATCCAATAAGAGACAATCTTAATAGTTTTAATCCATTAGAAATTAGACTTAGTTATTTTTACCCTAATATGAAAATAAATGTGGAATAAATATGAAATAATTAATAATCTACAAAATTGTTTTTCTTGTCAAATATCTTTTATTATATATAGATATAAAGTAAATAATGAATAAATATGAAACAACTAATAATCTATAAAATTAATTTTTTTCGTTGTCAAATTTCCTGTATATGAAATACTAGATATCGATTGTCCGTACCAGCATAAGCCCAATATATATTATTTTTTATCCCAATCAAAATTATTAAAATAATTTACGTTTTTAATTATTTTGATTTGTAATATTTTTTCTTTAGTTTCAATGTAAATGATGCTAGTACAATTTCGAGAGTCAATCAAATATTTTATATTTTTAAATTTCATAAGTTGTTAATTATGTGATTTATAATGTCTTTTACATTATTTTTCAATAATATATGAATATTCTCCCTGTCTCAATTTATGTGGCATTGATAAAATTTTTACAGTTAACCAATTTTTTTTCATATATACTTTTATATTAAGTTTGTAATTATTGTGATTTGTAATACTTTTTATTTTATTTTCAAATAATGTACATTATTTATGTCTTGCTCTGTCCCATCTTAATTTTTGTACACTAATATAATTTTGATAGTCAATCAAATTGTGTATGTTGACATATCAATTCATTTCTCTTTTACGTTTTTATGAAATTTATCAATTTTTTAATACTTAGACGATCATAATAATTAATTATGGGTGATATAGTAAAATCATGCTGAAAACAATGAAGCACACGTGTCTTAAGTGACTTGTAATAACTAATTAGAATCTACATAGTAAAATTACTATAATAATTAGTTAATGGTGGTATAGTAAAATTACGATTGAAACACTCATAAATGTCTATATTACTTTTTTTCTAATCAAATATTATCAATCTTTTAATATGTAAATGACTTATAATATTTAATTAGAGATATAATAATTAATTAGGGATGATATAATAAAATTATAATTGAAGCGGCTGAAGCGGACATGTCATAAATGTCTAATTTTTTTATTAAATATTATTAATTTTTTAATACATAAATAACATATAATTATTAAATAGGGGATGATATAGTAAAATTATAGTTGAAGTAGCTGAAGCAGCTGAAGCAGGCATGTTGCCATTCTGCTTGCTTCAGCTGCTCAACTCCCCTTTATAAATAAGAGAAAATAGAGAATAAATTTAAAACAATTAATAATTAATGTGTGTGTGTATGTATATATATATATATATATATATATATATATATATATATATAGGATATTTGACAACAAATAAGGAATAAATATAAAACAATTAATAATCTACATTATTAATTTAGATATAAAGAAGATAACTAATAAATATGAAACAATCAATAATGTAAAAAATTGATTTTTCTTGGTTGACAAATGTCCTTTATTATATATACATATTGATATGAAATAAATATGTAACAAATACAAAACAATTAATAATCTACATTAATAACTATTTTGTTGTCAAATGTCAAGTAGCTAGTTCTCAAGATGCACTTGGCATAATTATAGGCTATACTATTCTTTTTATCTATAATATATATCTATATCTATATCTATAATATTTTAAAAGTGTGAAGAGTCTTAGAAATATTTTTTGAACTTTTGGTCCTTTATTAAAAGTGTTTACTTTAGACAAAATCATTTTTTTCACTATTTTTCTAATATTTAAGAGTTGAAAATTAATTAAATATTTATGGTAAAACCTTTTCTTATAAGAAGTCATTCTGAATAATGACAATTAATACTTTTTTTATTACTTTAAAAATTCTAAATCAACTAATTTAATTATAAGAAAACTTGAAATGCCTAGAAATAAATATAAAAACATTAGAATAAGATATATTTAAGAAGAACCAAAATTTTAAAAGTTTTAAGTACCCAATAAGAATGTAATTAATTATCTTGTAAAGATTTGACTATAAAACAAAAAAAAGATTTTAAATAAGAAAAATTAGAACTTCTGGTGGTAAAATATATATATGTGCTGACACTAAAATATATGTTTGTGTTTACATTATTAAATTAAAGTGTGAATGGTCTTTGAAAAATGATCTGAATTTTTTATACTTCATTAAAAATTTCTACAATAGATAAAATTATTTAATTTTAAACAGTCAAACGTTACACGTGCGAGGCACATCCGAGGCACGTGCAGTTACACTATTTATATATATATATATATATATATATATATATATATATATATATATATATATATATATAAATGCACAT
>NC_061117.1:19138419-19158082 GCF_002878395.1 Capsicum annuum
ATGTGCCTCCTAGTTAGATGCTTATACGACCATATATGATGTTTTGCTGATACACCTTCATTACCTTCTCCATTAATTTATCTCACAACTTTTATGGTTAACATTATGTTTCCACTATCTTTCGTATGCCTAACCTATTGAAGACACTTGAACATACTTATTGACTCAAGTAATTTAGTAGCTCATAATATATGATAGCATGCATGCCAAGTTTAGACATTATATGGCGTTATCTAATGTTCCCTCCATCACTTATGTGATACAATTGGAATTTCGAGTCTTAATTATTTTTTTCTTGATCGTAATTTTTTGTCTTTTTAATATTTTTAGTTGTTAATTTTTATAATTTATAGTCCTTCTTACGTAATTTCCAAATCAATAAATTTCATTTGAAAAACTTTAAAGCTAATATTTGTTAATTTATGATCAAAGTATAGAAGAATGAATTTCGAAATTTCAATTGTATCACATTAATGGTATAGAGGGAGCACCATATATTATTACCTTTATGTAATTGTACTTTTTTCAAAATCATTTTTATGATCTTTTCCATATTTCAAGTATTCAAGTAAAATTTAGTTACAAAACATTTCAAAAGTCATAAATATTTTTCATTCGATCAAGCAACTAATGGCCAGTCTGGTCAGCACCACCAACACATCCATCTTTATACAGAATTTCAAAAGGATGGACACTATTATGAAAATATGTACTTCGAGCGCGTATCCAGACACATATATTTAAATATTTTTAGAAAAATATAATACTACTATATATGATCAAGGGAAGGGGAGCATGAATTCACGTGAACCTGGTGATCCCACTTAGATTTGCTAAATACAGTTGCGAACCAAAATTGGTAAGCAACAAATAAACTCTAGAGAACCAGAGTTTGTTGCTAAATGAATGATAAATGCAAAGGCAATAATATACCACTAGAGTTTAGAACTTTCGATGTACTAAACCTCCTACTCTAATTCTTGAGAACTGGTCTGAGGTGGATTTATGCACCTCAACATTGTTATCCAAAAGGCTCCCTTGGTTGAAGGACAATCTCTCTGAAAATGATCGGCCTGACCATAACCATAGCACACAAGAGTCCATATAACCACTCCCCTGGGTGAAATTTCCAACAGGTTCTGCAATGAGGATGCAACTTAATTGGCTTGAGCTACATTACCCTGAAACTAAGGGACCTGTATCCTTGGCCCATTATTGGATTGAATCGTTGGTCACTTAGGGGCTTAGGTGTAGATGCACTAGTTAGTGACTGCACATTACCTCAAAATTTCTACTTGGACAATTTCTTTCCCCATTTTTCACCTTGTTGCTGGCTAACATCCTGATCTGCCGACATAACTCTCTTAGTCTACCTCTCCTCTATCTCAGCCTTCTTATTCTCTTACTCTATCTGCTGCATATACACTACCAACCTAGATAAATCCATATCACTATTCAATATTGCCCCTTTATATTCTAGCACCAAATCATCATAAAGACCAGACACAAACTTTCTCATACGAGATATCATATTGGACACTAACTCTAGGGCATTATGAGATAGTTGGGTGAACTTTTGTGCATACTCTTAAACATATATCCTATCCTGCTTTAGATTCACAAACTTTTCATTCTTAGCTTCCCTCAACTCCCAAATAAAGAAGTGGTCAAGGAAAGCGTCAGAAAACTCTTCCCACACTACTAGTTCTATGTTTTCACCTCTAAACTCTTCCCACTTATCATACCACTGATAAGAGACCCCTTGCAACTGATAGGCTGTAAATTCTACCCTCTCTAAATCACTAGCATTCATAACTCTAATTATTTTCCATCTCATCCACAAATTGATAATGATATTCCTCTACATTGGAACCTATACAATTCGGGGGATTCAGCCTCATGAATTGGCTAACCTAAGTGACATTAGATAAACTAGTGACAGAACCAACATTACCGGACTGGTGGGACCACGATGCTATAAGCTGAGCAGGCACGTGAATGGACAGATAGAACTCAACATATGAGACCTCTCTATGTGGAGACTGAGTACAGTTAATGACAGTCCTAGATGCCTGAGGAGGACTGGTTAGGGATGGTAGAACATTAGGAAGAGAAGTGAAATCAGGAGTACAAGCTATATACTAAGTCTGCATCCCATGGGTAGGGCGAACCTCCTCAATATTTTTCCAGTAAGGATGTTTCTCTAAACATTAGATCTTCGTTGAGGTATGTTCTAAAATGCAAAAAGTCAAAAGTTAGGAGAATTCCATTGTAACTAGACTCTCGAGTAAGAAATGAACATAAGGAATATAAAACATTTCTAAATGCCTCATAGCCTCCCTCTTTTAAGTATGGCATGCTACATACCTATAAAAGATACTCTACTTGACACAGCTTTGCAGACACCTTGGGACCCTAAATCTTGTGTTGATACCAAACTTATCTCAACCCAAGATGAGTCCCTGGACGCAACAGTCATCCTAAACCACGAAGACTCGAGAAGGCCCCTTAGCATTCTATCAAAATCATAATTCATATAAATTAAAAAAAATATAAGAAAACTCAAGGAAGTATAAAAAACAAGCTTTAACTTGACAACATAACAAAACATCTGTCTAATCCAGTCTACAAAGCCTCTACTAATGAATAACTGTCTAAGCCGGGACAACCCCCCGGTCGGATCATAAAACTGAATATCTAAATTTAATGCCTTATGAAAGATGGACATCTCACAAAATTTGATGCTTCAGGATATTCTAATGCTGGACCATGCGAATGAGCCTTAGAACCTACATTATGAGATAATGTAGATGCCCTAGGACTGTCAATACTTGGAATGTATTGTCATGTATAGTGAAAGTGTTGTACAAAATATTATATGGGGTTATAAAATATCGTGAAAATATGTAGACATAGGTTTCAGTTCAAAATCTAATTTCTAAGACTTAATTTTGATTCCTATAATTCTGAGCTAGGTGTCGTACCCGACATGGTTTGAAAAAATCCATAGGCTATGTAGGGTCTGACTTTGACTTGTTGTTCAAGCCTCCAATTCGAGTATGCCGCAAGGATTTGAGTGTATGAGTATGGTATACCAATCATAAAGCAAGTATACAATGATTATCAATACTCAGGACAGAGTTAATCTCGCATTGGCAAATTACAATTTGGGCTATGGGCCTTTCAGACCCATTCCTTCTTGGTTAGCTACTTAACTCTCTTTAAGATCATATTTTAGCCATTTTGAAAACATAAATCTCTCTTAAAACTTAGTCTGTATCCTGAAGGGCAATTATCTGATTTGATATCATCATACCAAGACTTGCAACTCTCATATGCCATATTTTATATTCTATTTAATTTCTTACATGTCATGAATCATTGACCACCATAAGGTATTTCAAAAGTCAAATAGTAAAGCTCTTCAAGTCAATATGATCATTTAGGTAAAAATATTTCTCATTCATGAATCTTGTAAAAGCTTTAGGAGAAAAGTCACCCCTCTTTAGTTGTATTCTAATAACCACCATAGAAAAGAACAAGTAACATCAACACAAGTAATACTCTTAAAAAACCATTCACATGAATAATTAAGTAAAGGAAACCATTCACAACCTCATTCATTTCATCAATCACAATATATACACACTTGACAAAATTGCATAATTGAGGCAAAAGTGCGAATCTAAAAACATGTTCTTGTAGTAAAATGGAATCCCATAATTTAAACACTAAAAACAGTTTAAAGGATTGTAAATTAAAACCCCATGGATTTTAGGTCGTTCTACATAGCTTTCATAGAAAGAAATTGAACAAAAGTTAACCTTGAGGCTCTTCTACACATCTTGCTAATTTCTTGACTCAAATAAGGAAAAGATAATGTTCTAATATTGATTTAGGGTCAATCCCAATTAGAAAAAATATAATATAATATTAGGGAGCGATTTTAGGTGTATAAGGACCAAAATAATCCAATGGACACTTAATAAATTTGGCAAAACATCAGGCAGACAGGGGGCGAGGGGGGATCGCGTTGCAGGTGGCCCCTTGTATCACAGGTCCCTTCACGTGGGTGAGGTAGTGGCCTCCCGCAGCGCATGGTCCGCCTCTCAACACATGTCCTATATTCTTGACTAAAATTTCCCCAAACACTTTTGAATGCGTTGTAAAGTGATTTATATTCAATCTAGGGGTCACGTAGGCTCGTTCTTAGCTCTATTTGTGCATTAAGACACTCGAAGTGTTAGAAGCTATCCTCCATAGACCGTACTTGTGTTATTGTATTATCTATGTTGTTGTATCTGTAATTGTTAGTAATGATGGAGATAAGGATCGATCAATTGTGAAAAATTTGGCTAAAGAAGTAGTTGAAAGGGCACCAACAGAAATAAGAACCAAAAAGCTAGATTACAATTCTAGACATATTAAATTACATTTCTGAGTTGGAGGAAATCTACCACATTTTTATACAAGCAAAATGTTAAAAAATTGAGACATAAAAACACATTTTTTCGGAAACATATCATATCGTCTGTCATTCTTTACTTCATATTCACAAGCAGACAGTTCAATTGAGACTTTTATCAAACACATTGTAGCTATCTTTTAACATTAACAATTTCCACTACAACAATAAGAATACCGTGTATATATTTTTGTTTCTAAGCAGAAAAAAAGGGTGTAATAATGGAGAAGTACCTGTTTAAGGAAATGGTATAATGATTTACTGCTCTTCTCCATTATTATAGTAATTTGATAAAAGAAAGAGACTTTGCACATGATCTCCTCAATCTTTTAAACAAGTAATACATTGAAAATAACAAGGAGAAAAACACAAATTCTCATCTACTCAATTTATACTTAATAACATTCACAAATAGGTTATTTGAGACTTTCATCAAACACATTGTGGATAGAACAAATTAGTGTAAGAATGGAGAAGAACCTATTTTGTTTTTACTGTGTTCCAAAGTATGATAATATCTGAAATTTTATTTTTTTTAAAAATAGCAATATGTATTTTATGTTTATATTCCTTAGAATTGATCTAATACTATCTGCTGACTCTGATTGTCAGGTTAAATGTTGAGTTATTTACCTAGAAACAAGGATTAATTTTCACTAAATCTTAGATTAGCCTCTAGGCATGAACTTTTAGCAATAGTAAAAATACTCAAAAGGGAAAGTACAAGTCAATCGGGCTAGATCTTATCTTATTAATCCCTCACAAGTATACAAGAAATATGATACAAACATAATATTTATAGCACACTCGGTATTGATATACAAATAATGGTATTACTTTGAAATTAGAAATGGTCCTATCAAGTAGTTTTGTTGCAATGTAACTTGATGATCTTGCTCTTTGTTTTGCAGAACAATTAAATAAATTTTACCCTTCTTGGCATATGGTCATGTTAGGAGGTTGTACCCTTCTTGGAAAGTTGCCTCAAACAAAAGGCTCTTTGAGCAATATCAAATCTCTTAGAGTAAATACACCTGCACATCTTACTTTTACTATTACATCAGGAGTAAATTCAGGTATTGCTTGACGTAAAACAGATAGTGAATTTTTCTTTAGTGATCTAGGTAGATGCCTGGGTGATATATCCACGCTCCTTTTGAATAAGTCTGAGCAACATATCTTTCATCCTTATTTGTACCCTTACTGCATTAGATTTTTAATGAGAATCTAAAGAGTAGCAGCTAACGGCAACAACAATTATATTCCAACACATTCAGATTAATTGTATTTTAGAAAGCACTAAACAATTAACTAGTTCTCTCTGTGCATATAGATATATTGAACATCAGACCATTAACATGATTATGAAACTGAAGATAACACGCTTGGAATAAAGTTACATAATAAAGTCAGATACCGTTTCTCGAAACACTAACTGTATACATCAGGGTCTGAAGGAGATAGACTTCTTGAAATAACCCTATGTGTAGTATGTGCTTGCCACCTTAAAACTGGGGCCACAGACTGGTGACTAGTTAAACTTCACCTCATTTATATATTCGAGTTTGTCAACCAAAGTTAATGAAATTAAAGCTGCCACCTGCTGAAAAGAAACTATGTTAGAAGATATTAGTGATGAAAATGAGAGTATCCAACATTGGAAAAGAATTAACCTTCAGGAAAGGAGCTAGATAAAAATGAGAGTATCCAACATTGGAAAAGAATTAACCTTCAAGAAAGGTGATATTCTTAGGACCTCATTACCCTGGACTTATTCAATTCCCATCAATTGATGTATTAATAGGCGCAAGAGAATTTTTAATCACAAAAGTTTAAGATGATCATTTATTGATCAAAGTGACTGAGAAATAACATACTTATTTAAAAATTATAGACAATACTACAAGACAACACAGGTAACAAACTTTGAAATAAGATAACCATTTACATCAGGGTTCTGAACGAGATAGGCTTCCACTACTTTCTACACTGGTCTTAAAATCGTCCTCTACATAGTATGTGCTTGTCAGCTTAGAGTTGGAACCATCTTCAGGTAACTTCTTAAAGTTCACCATTGAGTTATTTTTTGACTTTGTAAATGCTTGCAGAAATAAAGGTAACACCTGTAGAAAAGAATTAACCTTCAGAAAAGGTGATATTCTTGGCACCTTATTACCCTAGACACATTCAATTCCCATTGATTGAGGTATTAGTAGGCATAAGAGAATTTTTAATAATACTTCCAGTTTCACATAAGCCTAAATGTTGTACTCAGCTATATAAATATCTTGACAATTAAATACATCAGCCTTCAACACCAAATGCTTTCAATGATTGTTTTCACCAGCTGCATGACAACTATAAATGACAACTATAACTCCTTATAGGCAGAGATCCCACTTTCACGTTGCATTGGAATTTCTCAATGAATTCAGTACTTAAAGAGTTTTCACATGTTTGTGATGATGGTATTTCTTGAAGATTTATGGAAACCTTGAGAATAATGGAGATATAGGATAACTTTCATACAGTGGAGAGGTTGCCGACATTCTGTTTCACTTACTTCTTTCCCAATACCAAAGAGTTGGCAACTCGATGTATGTTTAAAAGAGATACTTACAGTTGCATTCGCTAGTCTTTGGTGGCATAAAAGTCATAGTGCAAGGCATAGTAGCGGCACGCCTACTAGGAGGTGAACTGAGCAAAGAGGAGCTGAGGGTAGCAATGAAGGGTTCTGTTTTTGATAGGAACAGAGAATGTTTCTGGGAAATAAAGAAACCTTTATTATTTATGATTCAAGATTAAAAGTTCTTTAGACATATGTACAACATTCTGTATCTTAATGTTAGTATTAATATGGATGACTATTGTATGATGTATCAATGAGTTATTTGCTTCCTCCTCTCTTTTATCCATTTTTCTTTTTTTCCATGATTGTACTTTCCGAAGTAGCTTCTGTTACCCTTCCTTTCTAGTTCACAAGGTCTGAAGCATAAAACTTTATCAGGTGGAAGAAGTAAGATTACAAGAAACCGAGGAAAGAAATATAAAAAGTCATAGAAGGAAACAATATTGATTTACAAAAAACAAAAAATAAGAAGAGTTTATCAGATAAATAAGAAAACATGTTGGATTTTATGAGCATTCTAATATTATCTGTATAATATTTTAGTGTCTTTTTTTGCTGCCTTATCTTTTCCTCTTATGTTAGTGGATTTTTAGGCATTAAGTGGCCTAGTGTGGTGTTAATGTATTATGCTTTACTAGCACATTAATGTTTGGCAGGAAGAGTAATATTACTCCATCAGTTGCACATCCAATTTGTGCCATTAACTACTATCCTTGCACGTTTGAAGTAGGCATACAAATGTTGCATTCACTTTTAACCTTTCACTGCCACAATGTGCAACAGTTTTACTCCCACTTTACTTAATTGTGTTTTATGACATTTTTATGAGTTAGTGGTAAGATATAACTCGTGTAACTTCTATCATTATTCTCTTTATTACTCTTGTAACTCTTTTAACCTAAATTGTAAGACCCCATGAAAATCCTTGTCCATTTCAGTCGTATATTGCATGCCATAAGGGTCCAATACTTAGAAAATTTAGCTAATTGTTAAGAATTAGTTTCATTTTTGGCCTCAATATTTCAATTTTCTCATTTTCTATCTTTCCAGTCTTAGATTATTGATTTTTGAATTAATTCTTGATCAGGGTTATCTATAGGTCATCTCTGGTGAGTATTAGAATTTTAGACATCATTTAAGGCATGTTTGGATGACTAAAATAGTGATCCAACGCGATTAGGATACATCATGTTGGATATTGTATTATCGCCATCAACGTGGCACGCCGGTCATCACGTCGGGTTGATCGATGTGGCACAACGTCTGTCGCATCACTGGATACATTTTTGTTTATTAAATTACAGGTTTGTGGGGGCAGTTGAGTCATTTTCTCCTTACATTATTCAGCCATAACCCGAAATTAAGCCTCCTAAAAGGCAAATTCACTCATTATTTCATAAAATTCTCTCAGGAGAAAACCCTAGGTTCATCAAAGTTCAAGTCTAAATCTCAAGTATTCACCAACAATTCTCACAAATTCAGAAACCAAGGTGTATTAGGTGTTCATACTTGGGTTTCCTTCCACCTTTGGAGTTCAAGAATCCTTTTTTCAAAACTTAGATTATAATTTACATTCTTTAATGGAATTGTGTTCATCTATTTGTTGTTGTGTGGGTTTCAAGCCAAGAAGATTTTAATTTTCATGTAAATAAACTAGAATGTGTGTTGATTTATGTAACTCTCATGTTAAATCTTTGAATTGTGAAGTTAAATGTGGTAGCCAAGACATTCATATATTGCTCATTCTCATGTACATGAATTATGTATCCTAGGTGTTTGACAAAATGTCTATATGAATGAATTGTGCATAGTAATATATGTGTGTTGCTTTTAAAGTTGAGATAAGGTTCGATTATCTATACTATCGAGTCCTAAGGGTATTGAATACTCGAAATTAGTTGTTTATCTATTCTCCAGTCAAAATAGAACGATTCTGTAGTATCCCAACTAGTACCATTCGGTTAATTAACAGAATCAGTGTGAGTTCAATCAAGCCTAGTAAAGTTTAGTGATCAGTTCCAATGTTGATTTAGTTGGAAGTAGGATTCAGCACCGAGCGAACCCAGGGATGGGGGCATTCCTGTCAGTATAGGTTTTGACCCTTAGTAGCAATCCCTAAGTAATAGAACGTAACCAGCGTAGATTGAGATATCTTCCATCCAGATAAGGGTGGACACATCTTATATGAGTTTTCCAGCCAGTTAGGGTTGACAAAATGTCTTCCTACTAGTTAGGGTGACTCACAACCAATGTTAGTACCCGTGGCACGGTACTAACACCTTTCCAACTGGGGTTACAGGTTGGACCCCAATTAGCTTATTTGGGGTATGTTGGTCAGAAGATACCTCCCACAGTCTCAGTTTCAATATTCAATATTTCATATTCAATACAGAACTCAGTTCAGTTCTACACGATCATGACTTACAGTTATCAATTATTCAGTTATCAAAAATCCAGTACTTTAGTTTCAGTCTAAACTTTCAGTCTTCAATATTCAGTTACCAGAACTCAGTACTTCAGTTTTAGTCTAATTCAGACAGACGATATATGCTTGGTATTGCATGTTCAGTATTTTCAGTTTGTCATGTACTCTCTTATAGTTACCTTATATTATTCAACCAGTTATCCTTACATGAACATGGACCCATTCATATTAACCTGACCTCATTTAGCATACTAGTACATTCAAAGTACTGATCACATACTCATTTTCTATGCTATGATGTATTATATCATAGGTTTGGACGCTCGGGTTCCTGACTGTAATTAGCCAGATCATTCGATCCACCACAATTACAATAGTGATTCCTCATCCATCGAGTATGAGCTATCTCATATCAGTTATGTCAGTAGTTCAGTTATTTAGTCAATTGAAGTTAGTTAGGGGCTTGTCCTATCGACTCCACAATCAGTTAGTTTGGAGGATTTCAGACTAGTACAAACAGTTGGTCAATTTTTAGTTGTTATTATTAGTTGTTTTATTAGTATTACTAGTACATTTTCAGATGTTTAAAGCCATGATTTAGTATTGTTTTCAGATACTAAAACCTTATGGCATATTCAGATAATTTTCGCATATGTTGTTTATCAATTTTATCAGTGCTCATAGCAAGTACCAGTTCATAGGTTAGCTTATGGTCCCATGGGACCGTAAGCACCATAAGCACCATGTGACGTCCAGGATGTACTCTTGGGGAGTTACATAAATGCCTTTGATATTCCTCATTTACTACCATCATTCATTCTTTTTGAAGGCTTCCTATCCTTTAAGTAGAGGTGGTCTTGCATATTTTTCAAGTACAAGATAATATAGATATCACAAAAGGTATAAAAAAAAAAGAGAGTTTATTAGTTGAAGAAAGGTGTTCTTTTTGTGGAGCTTTGAACTCAACTCTTGTCCAAAGTTGTTGAGTTGTTTTTATGAAAAGGTTGTTGTATCCTTGAGGGAACAATTCAAGAAGATTATGATGGACCGGTGAAACAATTTGCTGCAATGGGCTTGAATCTCCTTAAAGAGAGCAAGATATCTGTGCCTCAGCCGAAGAAGAAGAAGATAACTTTTATTTTTCTTCGAGAGTTTAACTAATATACACCGACAGTGTAGAATTGTTTTTACACGGTTAGGTAGCTTAATAGGGGGAAATTGATGAGTTCTGAATTTGCAAAATGACCCCCTTGTATTTTTATCATTTAAAAATTAAAAAAAAAAAAACTAAAAATGGACCATAATAATATACTAAAAAAGTATGGGACCTAAAAATGAATGTACGTCATTTTTTCTTTCATATAATTTCCCACAAATCTATAATTTGTTGGTAGATACATAATTTGTCGGATAGGTACATAATCTGTCTATTAAAAGAGATCCGTCAGCTTTGTATATGGTCATGAATTCTCGATTTTCTTGCTTATAAGTCCAAGATACTCATTAATATATCATATAATTACTTTATTTTTGGTAAAAGTGAACGTACCTCATATTTTCTTTCGTATAATTGCCCACAAGTCTATGCTATGTTGGATAGATTTGTAATCTATCTGTTAGTAGAGATGCGTCGGCTTGGCATATGGTCATGAATTCTCGATTTTCTTGCTTAAAAGTTCAAGATATTCTTTAATGTATCATATTGTTTCTTTAGTTTTAGAAAAAGTGAATGTACCTCATATCTTGTTTTGTGTAATCGCACACAAGTCTATAATTTGTCGGATAGATACATAATATATTTGTTAGGAGAGATGTGTCAGCTTCGTATATGGTCATGAATTCCCGCAAAATAATTTTTTCTGGGAGATTTTTTCCCCTTTTAATTCAGTTGTTGATTTGTCCCTTTATGGACTAGTCTGTAATTATTAAAACTTGTAAAATAATTTAAATCACAAAAAAATTTAATTATTCATAAAATGGGTTATTTCTCTAAATAAAAAAACTTATGGTCCATTTAATTAAAATATAGACTTAAAAGGTCTATTTAACAAAGTCTTCCCTTAATAGGCAATTACCATTACTAATATGTTACTACCTATTTTTCAGCTTTTCTTTCTTTTCTTATTTTAAATTCTTAAGCACTCCCTCCTTAATCCCCCCTTCCTCTAAAATTCCAAAACTTCACTTCTCTCTCTCATGTCGAAACCATCTTCTAATCCCGTCCCATTAAATTATTTTGAGATTTTGAAATCGTTTTTTGGATTCAATTTTGTTGACTACTGAAAAAAATATTTTACATGATTGACTAGATGGTAAAATTATAACTTTAGCTTTTTTAACTAAAAATAAATTATTGTTTCTTTGTACGATGAGAATTTGATAAAATCTTGGACATTTAGATGCAATTTTAGTATTATTTAGAAATCATATTATACTTTTGATAGTTAATTCTAAAGTGTGACAAAGGAATCTTTTCGACCTCATAAAAAAAATAAAGTTGATAATTTTTCTATGACAGAGTAATTTTCTAAAAAAATTTCTTACTCTTAAAATTAACAATTGTAGATTAACCACAAAACTTCTCCATCTCTATAGTTTTATCAAAAACAAGCTAGAGTATACTAAGGATAGAGTTGGTGATTTCTTCAATGGTGTAAGTTGCGGGTTGTTTCAATCATGTTGAATAATTAGAATGAAACGGAAGAGATATGGAATCCTTTGTATATTTGGTAAACATAATCATACAATAATATAGAGTCTAGGTTACCTTTTACTATTATTTTTCTTTTTAATAATTCAAATGTAAAAGAAATTAAAATAATTACAACTCACCATTTAAACTCTAATAACATACTAAAAATAAGCTGGTCCTGTCATTTTTGTTTGCACTAACGGTGCATATTAGTTAATCTCTTCAGTTGTAATTTTTACGGTTGTAATATTATTATAATTTCACCAACAATTTTACAGAAATTCAATGGCAACAACTAAAAAATCTACGGATGTCAAGATGAGAGATCTTAACAAGATATTCTGGTTCATCGGTACTCATTTCAAGAGGTGGAAGGGTAAAGTACTTTTCTACTTGAGTCTTGTCAATGTTTCATATGTGTTAACTAAGAAGAATCCAAACAAAGTAGATAACTCTTCCATGAATGATGAAGAACTTATTTCTCTTCAAGAAGAAAGTTGAAAAATGTGATAGTGACTACTAAAAATGTTGGTATTTTCTTCTTAATTATCTATCTAATATTTTTTATGATTATTATGATAGAACTTACTCTAGTGCAAAGAAAATTTGGAAAGTATTACATAGTAAAGTATGACACTAAAGAGGCTGGAGCAAAAAATATGTGGCTACCAGATTTTTCCATTTCCAAATGAGGGACGACAAGTCAGTGGTAGATCAGGCTCAAGACTTCATAATGATTGTTGAAGAGCTCAGGTCTGAGAAAGTCAAAATTGGAGATAACCTTATTGTTTGTGGCATAATACATTAATTTCCTTCTTCTTGGAAGGAATTTTAAAAACCTATATGCCACAAGGGAAAGGAAACTTCTCTTAAGACTTTGTAATGAGAATCTGCATGGAAAAAGAGGCAAGGGGCCAAGATGCACTTTTAAAAATAGAAGAGAACAATATCACACCGAAGGTAAATTTAACAACTTCAAATAAAGCTACCCTGAAAGGAATAAAAATACTACTTTGAAGACTAAGAAGAAGAAATTCAAGAAAAATAATGGTAGACACCCCAAGAACAATAATGGTGGAAATAATCAAGCAAAAAATTAACATGTTTAAGAAAAGGGACCGTGTTTTGTTTGTGGCAAGAGTGAGCGTATAGCTCAATTTTCCAAATTTTGAAAAAGTAGGCCTACACCTCAGGTAAACGTTACCGAAGAACCATTTATGGCGCTGATAACAGACATAAACATGGTGGCTAATTTTGATGGTTGGTGTTCTGACTCTGGCGCAAACAGTCATGTCTGTTATGATAATGACTAGTTTAAAAAATATATTTCTTTTGATTCTGTTAGTGAGCCTCTTGCAATACCTATCGTGTATCTACCTCGGTAGGTAATTATTTAGTTGTGGACCGGGTACATCAATCTTATGTTGTTACTATTTTTGGGAATGACATTTTGGTAAACTTGCTTGTGTTAGATATGGTCGATTTTGATGTTATTTTGGTATGGGTTGGTTGGCTTCTTATTATGCTATCTTAGATTGTTTTTCTAAGACTATGACTTTAGCTTCGCCGGGTGTGCGATGGATGGAAGGGTTCATTTCATTTGGGTCTCAAGAGGGTCATATCTTATGTTCAGTCTCATCGATTGGTTGAGAGGAAATGTTTATTTTATTTGGATCATATTTGTAATACCAGTGTTCTTTCACCTTTTTCCTTAGATTCTGTCCGTGTTGTTCATAAGTATATAAATGTGTTCCGAGGAATTTTCCTGGTATGCCTCCAAATTGTTATATTGATTTTTCTATTTATGTTGAGCCAGGCACCAAGCCCATTTCTATTCCTTCTCATAGGATGTCCCCAATAGAGTTGAAAAAACTAAAGGATTAGTTGTAGGAGTTATTGGAAAAGGGATTTATTTGATCTAGTATTTTGCTTTGGGGTGCGCCAATATTGTTTGTGAAGAAAAAAATAGGTTTATGCGGATGTGTTTTGATTATCGATAGTTGAATAAAGTAACGGTTAAGTATAAGTATCCTTTTCCTCGCATTGATGATTTTCTTGATTAACTTCAAGGTACTGCGGTGTTTTCAAATATTAATTTGAGGTCTCAATATCACCTGCTGAGGATTAGAGCTTCAGATATTTTGAAGATAGATTTTTGGACTCGATATGGTCATTATTAGTTCTTGGTCATGTTCTATGGGTTGATCAATTCCCCTGCCGCATTCATGGAGTTAATGAACCATGTGTTTTGACTGTATCTTTAATCCTTAGTTATGGTATTTATCGATGATATATTCGTGTATTCCAAGAGTGAGGCTGAGTATAAGGAGCATTTTTGGATTATGCTTCAGAGACTGAGGGATGAGAAGTTGTATGCAAAGTTCTCTAAGTGTGATTTTTGGTTGAAGTATATTATTTCTTAGGTCATGTGGTGACTAAGGAAGGTATTATGGTTGATCCAACCAAGATTGCAGTGGTTCTTGATTGGGCTATACCTATTGCGCTTGTCGAGATTTACAGTTTTATTGGCTTGGTCAGGTATTATCGACATTTTATTGAAGGCTTTTATTCTATTTCAGCTTCTTTAACTAAGTTGGATCAGGAGAAGATCTCCTTTTAGTAGTTCGATGCTTGTGAGAAAAGCTTCCAAAAGCTCAAGGATTTGTTGACTGCAGCTTCTATATTAGCTTTGTCTAAAGAGAGTCTGGGCTTTACCATGTTTTGTAATGCTTTAGGTGTTTAATTTGGTGTTGTATTGATATAGGAGAGTAAGGTGATTGCTTATTCATATCATTTATTAAAGCCTCATGAGAGGAATTATCCTACTCATGATTTGTAGTTGTGTATAGTGGTGTTTGCCTTTAAGTTGTGAAGGCACTACTGGTATGGAATTTGTTGTGAGATCTTCTCAGATCATCATAGCCATCAGTATATCTTTACCTAGTGACATCTTAATTTGAGGTAGTGTTGTTGTCTTAAGTTGCTTAAGGATTATGAATTGACTATTCTCTACCATTCGAGCAAGGATAATGTCATTGCAGATGCCTTGAGCCAAAAGTCGACTATCATGGGTAGCTTGGCTTATCTTTTGACCCAGGACAGCTCTTTAGACTTAGAGGTTAAGTCTTTGGCCAAGCAGATGGTTAAACTTGATATATTGACACTTGGGCGTGTTTTGGTATTTGTGTATGCTAGATCTTCTTTGATGGAGAAGATTTGAGCTCACCAGTTTAATGATGTTGATTCGAGATAAAGTGTTGAGTGGCGAGGCTAAGGAAGCCTCACTTGATTCGGGTGGATTTTTGAGGATTAGGGGCCGAGTTTGTGTGCCGAGAGTGGGTTATTAGATTAGGTTGATCTTGGAAGAGGCCCATTGTTCCAGATATTCCATCCATCCAAGTGTGACTAAGATGTATGGTGACTTGACATAATACTATGGGTGGGGTGGTATGAGGAGAGATGTATCTGATTTTTTGGCTTGTTGCCTATGTTGTCAGCAGGTGAGGGCTGAGCATATGAGACCTGCTGGTTTGCTTCAGAGGTTACTTATTCCCGAGTGAAAGTGGAAACATATCACTCTGGACTTCTTGAATGGGTTACTTCATATTTGTCATGGTTCTGACATTGTATGGGTCATCTCTATTGACCAAGTCATCTTATTTTATTCTAGTTCAGGTCTCATTTAGTGCTGAGATGTTGGCTCATACCTACATCCATGAGATTGTGAGACTTCATGGTGTGCCACTGTCTATTATTTTAGATTGAGGTTCTATGTTCACATCTCACTTTTGGAAGACTTTCAAGATAAGTTGGGTACTCGGGTTGATCTTAGCATACTGTTTTACCCCCAGGCTGATGGTCAGTTAGAGCAGACTATTTAAGTTTTGGAGGATATGCTCCAAGCGCGTGTGATAGATTTTGGTGGCCAGTGGCATCATTTGGCTTTAGCAGAGTTTGTATATAATAATAACTACCATTCTAGTATTGATATGACTTCTTTGAGGCATTGTATGGTAGGCATTATCACTCGCCAGTGGGTTGGTTTGATGTTTCTAAGGTTAGGCCTCGAGGTACAAATTTGCTTCGTGAGTCTTTGGATAGAGTCTGGATCATTCAAGATAGACTTAGACCAGCTCAGAGTAGGTAAAAGTATTATGTTGACCATATACTTTGTTTCTTGTGATTTAGTGTTGGTGATCATGTTTTATTTCGAGTTTAATCCATAAAGGGTGTGATGATGTTTGGGAAAAGGGGAAAGCTAAGCCCCAGGTATATTGGTCCATTTGAGATTCTTCGGGTTGTTGTTGATAAGGCTTATGAGCTGGCTTTTCCACCTAATCTATCTGCTGTTCACCCAGTTTTTCATGCTTCTATGCTTCACCGCTACATTCCAGACGATTCTCATGTTATTTGTTGGGAGTCAGTACAGTTAGATGAGCGCTTGTCTTTTGTTGAGGAGCTGGTCTCCATATTGGCTAGGGATGGTAGGCGGTTGTGCCCTAGAGTCATCCTTGTGGTTAAGGTTCAATGGAGACATCGACCTATAGATGAGTCTACTTAGGAGGTCGTGTATGATATATATAGTTCTTATTCCCAAGCTATTCACTAATTCAGGTATTTCTTTTGCATTTAGTTCGAGGACGAACTAGATTTTTAATGGTGGATAATGTAATGACCAGCTTTTTGACGGAATATATGAAATGTGTGTTTCTGTGTGATTTAACTAATTTACCCCTCCCCGTAGTTGTATTATGATATTTCTATGGCGTGGGTGTGATTGGCATGGTTCCCGATGCAATTTGATACAGTTTATGCGATATTGTGGTTTTTAAAGGTTTTGAGAGCCTTACTATGGACTTATATGAATACCTTTTAATCTGTACGATGGATGAATGAACGAACTACGCCAGCAACTCCAGAATACCGATTTTAGCTAGGTAGACATTTGGTCGGGTCTGGATGCACCCAACCTCATTTTGACAAGTTAGTCAAAAAATTAGAAAGTTAGAAATATTTTGGTCGAAACAACCTCGAATGGAAAATTTAACTGTGCTAGCAGCTCTGGAATATCAATTTTAGGGTGGTAACATGTTTTGTGTGATTTTACGGCTTTTAAATCTTATTTTGATTCTCGATTTAAAAATTATAATTTTGGATTTCGGGGGTCAACTCTATGAAAACGATGTTTTTTTAAAAATTTGACTTCGCCAACATGTCCAAAATATTAAATTTAGTGTGGGTACATAGTTCGTTTGCATATATTAGACTCCGAACGATTTTTGATCACCCCATCGAAGTCCTAGTTGGACTTAAAACATAGTTTTTTTTCAATAGCTGGTGCAGAAAAATCTGCATCATTAAAGCAACTTTTTGAACCCATTTTGCACATTTTTTATCTGGAGAGTTAAACCATAAAATAGTGTGAGGGCTTAAAAGTGAAGCTTGCGGGAGCTTGGAAAGCTAGATTAACACATAATTCTTGATTCTATTACGGATATAAGGTAAAAATTCTCTCATTTTCTTAGTAATTTTTTGATTAATTTCTCAAAATCTCAAAAACTGTAGGGCTTGATTTTAAACCTCAGTTTCACTCCTTTTCACTTGAATAATATTTTTATCTTATAAATACTATTTTTTTCATCAATTTAACCTTCAAAACAACTCTGATTCTTGATTGTAACTCGGATTTCACAGATTTTACCCGCTAAAACTAAACAATGGTGTTTCTACGATTTGAACCTCTTTTTTTTACTCGGTTTGACTTGGGGTTTCAGATGTAGATTCCTAAAAATATGAGGAACACATTTTTTGAATAAAGTTACAATTTTCCCCTTATTTTTCAAAAATCTATTCCGAGGGTCCGTTTTGACCCCAAACCTAAAGTAGTCAATATCGATGTCATTGGTTTTGTTTTGACGTGTAGATTCCATATTCGACATTTTTAGTGAAGTTCAGGATAGTTAGTGGAAAGTAAGGTCAGGGATTCGAAATGTAGTAGACCAATTTTAGCATTTGAGGTAGGTTATGGCTTAACTCTTTCAGACTGAGCTGGGTAGTAAATGATGGAACAAAATGCATGTTAAGGGTAGGAACTAATCATGAAAAATGGCTATCTATATTTTGTACCCGTGTGGGGTTTATATGTGATGTAATTATTGAAATTGAGATATTATGTAATATGTACGAGCATGTGGGGTCCTACATGATGCTGAAAGCCTTGAATGCAAGTGCATAATTGTATATATATATATATATATATATATTCACATATATAATATGTGAAAATTCATGGATGAACGGAAATAGTAAGTGAATATTGGCTCACATGGTTATGAAAATATATCGTTATGGTTGGTTGTGGAAATATATCATGTGGTTGGTTGTGGAAATACTTATTGTGATTGGTTGTGAGCATTACATCATCATATCATACTCATTCATGAAACAAATGGTACCACTGTGGAAACACCTGAGAAACACTAGAAATACCTTTTTATGACAAAAAATATGGCATCTTATAAAAACCCTTCACGGGGATGTGCCGGGAAGAAGATATGGATATGGATATTTGAATTGTATATGGGTTGATAAATCCCCATGGGTCCCACGTATGGAGGCTTGCCTTCGTGGGGGTCTACAGAGGGTGTACAATGACCCCATACATCATCATCATCATATACATTGCACTTGTTTTATTGTGTTTGTGTTGTCACTTGTATTTGTCATATTAACTTGTATCTATCTAATAACTCCGTCTTCCTTAATTATACTTGTTAATCTTGTATATACCTGGTTTATTTCTGTCCTTCTTATGTGCAAGATGGTGTATACTTGTGTCCCTATTTGGTGTATCGTTATATAATATGTGGATATTTTAGAACTGTTAGTGTAAGTGGAGTGGCCTGCCATCATTGGACATTTTCTGATTGCAGGTGACGTGCCCTTAGTGTGTATTTTGTTTGCTTTATTTTCTACATTGCTCGATCGGCCTATGATATCTACTGAGTAAAAATGGATCGTACTCAATCCTACTTTACCTTTTCAGTGCAGATTCTGGTTTGGGTGCGCCTTAGATTAGTTGATTTCAAGCGCCTTTATTTTACTCAAGGTAGCGGTTGGACATTCATATATTCGGAGTTCACATCTATCATTTTGTACTATTTATGTCTTTATTAGTATTCAGAGACAGTTATGGTTCCTTGTGGTTATTTTTTGATGTATTTGATTCATGGATTGTATTAGTAGTTTTTACACTATTGACACCTGATTTTGGGAATTATGAGTTTGGATATGCTTTTTCCGCATTTTATATTACTTGTATAGTTCTGCTTCATTCTAGGAGTCTTACCTTGGGTATTTCTATCTTTTTTCATTTTTGTATTAGTTTAGGTGATAGGCTTACTTGTCAAGGTACACCACGGTAAGTGTCATCATGACCCGTGTTTTCAAGTC
>NC_061117.1:19158182-19160196 GCF_002878395.1 Capsicum annuum
CATATCTATATATATAATAAAGGAGATTTGACAACATAAATTTTTTTATAGATTATTAATTATTTTAGATTTATTCCTTATTTATTTTATATCTATATATATAATAAAGGAGATTTGATAAGAAAAACAATTTTGTTGAATATTAATTGTTTCATATTTATTTCATATTTATTTCGTATAAAGAAGATTTGACAACAAAAGAATCAATTTTATAGATTATTAATTGTTTCATATTTATTCCTTATTTATTTTTATCGATATATATAATACAGGAGATTTGACAAGAAGAACAATTTTGTAAATTATTAATTGTTTCATATTTAATTCATATTGTGGTAAAAAAAAACTAAAATTAATTTCTATTGGATTAAAACTATTAAGATTGACTCCTATTGGATGAAAATAACTAAAATGTGTCCTTAATTAGTCTTGTTGAATCATATATCTATAATCTATAATATATTAAAAGTTTGAAGGGGCTCAGAATTGTTGTTTGAACTAGCTTTTTGCACTTCATTAAGAGTCTTTGTTTTAGATAAAATCGTCTTTTCACTATTTTTTATTTCCTAAAATTTAATAGTTGAAAATTAATTAAATATATTTAAGGTAATCTTTTCCTTATTAGAAGTCATCAGAATTAATGAGAACTAATACTTTTTCCATTAGTTTGAGAATTCTAAATAAACTAAATTTGATTTTAAAAAGATTTAAAAAATCTAAAATAAATATAAAAGTATTATAATACAAAAAGTTTATGTAGGATTAAATTTTTAAAAGTTTAAAGTATGTAATAAGAATGTAATTATACCACAACCAATAATTTAAAAAGGAGATCCACAACCAATAATCTAGAATGTAATTAAAAGTTTTGTAATTATACACAAAAAATTTTACTTGTTTGACTTTAAAACAAGTAAATATTTAAATATAAAGTACAAAAATTAATTATACCACAAATATGGTTTAAAATTATGTGTCTCTGTTAGCCTCTAGCAGGAAGGGAAAGAGGTACTACATGACAAACGTAAAATTGATGATCCATCAATCACTTGAAACTTCTAGTGGTAAAATAAATATGTGCTTACACTGAAGTATATGTTTATGTTTTAGTGTGAAGAATCTTTCAAAAGTGATTTAAACTTTTACACTTCATTAAAAATTTCCGCAATAGATAAGATTATTTAATTTTAAATTATAAAATGTTACTCATGCAGTTAAACTAATATTAGAAAAACAATAAAGAAAAAAAGAAACAAATCTGTATATAACATAAAGGAGAATTTTCTAACTTAAATTATGCCAATGGACATCTTGAGAACTAGCTACTTGATATTTGACAGCAAAAAGGGCAATAAGAAGTGTGGCACGTCTTTGACATACATGCTTGTACTACTCATTCAGTTACTTCAATCGTAATTTTACTATATCAGCCCTAATTAATTAGTATAAGTCATTTAAATATTAAGAAATTAATAATATTTAATTAAAAAGATAAAATAGAAATAAAATAATAAATTAACTCTTGATGTTTTGTGTTACCTTCTTCGGCTGCTTCAATTATAATTTTACCATATCATCCCTAATTAATTAGTATAAGTCATTAAAATATTTTAAAAAAATTAATAATATTTAATAAAAAAGATATAATAGAATTAAAATAATAAATTAACTCTTGATGTTTTGTGCTTCTTTCTTCAGCTGCTTCAATCATAATTTTACTATATAACTCCTAATTAATTATTATAAGTCATCTAAGTATTAGAAAATTAATAATATTTAATAAAAAGGATAAATTGGATATAATATGATAGATTAACTCTTGATGTTTTAAATTAATTTGATGTCTTATATGAAACTCATTTAAATTTCTTTCACACGTATTTTTTTATAGTAATTTTATTATATCACGTCTAATTAGTTGTTATATGTCATTTAACACATGTTTACTTTGTTGTTTCAATCGTGTTTTTATTATATCACCCCTAATTAATTTTTGTGACCATTTAAGCATTAA
>NC_061117.1:19163196-19228652 GCF_002878395.1 Capsicum annuum
AAAAACTATGAAGATTGACTTCTATTGGATTAAAATAACTAAGATTTGTCCTTAAATAGTCTTCTTGAATTATATATATTTGTAAAATATAAGTAAAACAAAAAAGTCTATCAAAAATTTCTCGAATTATATATATTCAAATTTTGAAATATTTCATATTTATTTCATATCTATATATATATATATATAAATATAATAAAGTAGAATTGTTTAGGCTATAATTATGCCAAGTGGCTCTTTGAGAACGAACTATTGGCTATTTGAGAACGGACTATGTTATATTTGACAAGACAAAAATAATTTTATAGATTATTAATTGTTTCATATTTATTTCATATCCATATATATAAAAAAAGATATTTGACAAAAAAAAATAATTTACAGATTATTAATTGTTTCATATTTATTTCAAATCTATATATATGATAAAGGTGAATAGTCTAGCCTATTATTATGCCAAGTGACTTTTGAGAACTAGCTACTTGACATTTGACAACAAAATATAATAATTTTTAAGATTATTAATTGTTTTCAATATTTATTCCATATCTATATACCAAATAAAGGAGATTTGACAAAAAAAATATAACTTTGTTGATTATTAATTGTTTCATATTTATTCTATATTTATTTCATATCTTTATATAATAAAGGAGAATAGTCTAGCCTATAATTATGTTAAGTGACTTTTTGAGAACTAGCTACTTGACATTTGACAACAAGATATTCATTTTATCGATTATTAATTGTTTCATATTTATTTTATATCTACATATATAATAAAAGAGATATGGTAACAAAAAAAATAGATTATTAACTATTTCATATTTATTTAATAGCTATATATAATATTAAGGAGAATAATCTAGCCTATAATATGCCAAATGGCTTCTTGAGAATCAGTTACTTGATATTTGACAACATAAAAAATTAATTTTTGTATCTTATTAATTGTTTCATATTCCATATTTATTTCGTACCAATATCCAACCAAATCTTTTATTTTACTACTATTTTCTAGAGGGAAATTTATTTCCACTTTTCACTTTTAAAGTAAATTCTTTTACAATGGGAGTGGGACCACCTTGTTTTATTATTTTTGAGCTTTTGAAACTAGAACAGCTATTTTGAAAATTAAATCGAGGATGATTTCGATCTACAATTAATTCACTCATTAACCACTACAATTTACATCGATTAAGAAAGATTCTAACCCTTCTATGTTGTTATGCCAATTTAGTTTCGACCTTGATCTCGGGCAATGAATTTACTGGTTTTTATTCTTTTAGTCACGGTCCAAGTTTGTGCACTTATTATACTAATATATATCTCCAATACTGAAAGAAGTAGTTTGATTGTGATAGCTATTAAGTCTTGGTTCGTGACCAAGCAATGATTATGGATATTCCAAGTCTCTTATGGTCCCTTCATCCGTGAGCAGCAGTGTAGGAATGATGATTGCCATAGGTCCTTCCTTTGTGAGCTACTGAGTTAGAGGAGGTATATTAATTTTATTCGTTATGGCACTAGGGTTGGATATGGTATCATCTATTTTTCTTGCATTCATTCATTTATGTACATCGCCTATCACCAGTATAATTGTTTGATGCTTATATCTATCGGTCTTATGGGGGAGGTTGTATAGGTATAGCTATGGTTGCTGTTTGTTGAGTGTTTTCTTGAACCTTTCGGGCTTATGGGGCCCCGGTTAGGCTATATTTTGTCCGGACTAGCAAGTTACTTTAATGTTGGTTATTATGGTTAGTTCATGATAGGATGGTTATAGACTCATATCTAAGATTTTTGGTAGGTTTCTGATTCCTTTCTTTCTCATAGTAAGATATGGTATCGATATATTATCCCATGTTTAGTCATCCTTTGATTAGATACTTTGTTATGCTAGTTTTAGCTTTCATTCTTGGTTGTGAGCCCTGAGATGTTAGCTTTCATTCTTGGTTAGCTTTCATCCTTCGATTATATATATATATATATATATATATATATTATTTGTAATACCCTAAATTTTGAGCTTTAAACCCACTAAGGGATAGAAAATTGAATTATCTTTCAAATGCCACCAATTTAAACTTAGTCCTATAGCAAAGTAAAAAGTCGTGGCCTAATTACTGAGGCACTGTCAAGCTACTAGTGACGGCGACTCTGACAACGACTTGTTGTCAGACCATACGAGTCGTCAGAGGACTCATTATCACGATAGTAAGGAATCAAAATTTTAGTCCCTCAACAAAGACTCCATGATATGACTCGTTATCAGACTACACATGTCATCAAAAGGATTTGTTGTCCTAACAATGGGAAACCCAAAGTCTCAGTCCCTTGATACGACTCTTAATGACAACTCATCGTTAGTATATACGAGTCATCAGGAGACTTATCATCATAACAGTGAGGAACCAAAATTTTAGTCCTCTAGTCATGATTCCAAGTCACGACTCGTGGTCAGACCCTACGAGCAGTAGCTTGAGTTATCACGACTACTTCTAGGGATTTCTTAAATAACTTTAGATGGGTTGTTTGTTCTTTTCACACCCTTTTAACCTCAAACCTACGTCTTTTAAGTTTTTTAAAGGCTGGTATATAAGTGGAAAACACCCCAAGATTCCTCATTCACTTGAAATTCAATTGACACTCAATTTTAAATAGAAAAGGAGCCGTTTTCTTCTCGATTCATTGAGTCTCAAAAAGCACTAGATTCTTAAGTTAAATTTACCCTTCAAGTTTAGGGTTCATGGAAAGCATGGGTTCTATAATTTCTCTGTTTATTTCTTGAATTTAACCATGAATATATGTTTCCCCATAAGTTTAAGCATTATTCCATACTCAAAATCATGAACTCCTATTATGATCCTAAATTGTTGAGCTTTGGGCTTGAATAACAAAATTCCTCATGATGTTTCAGTTTAATATTGTTATGTTTAGAGTTGGTGGGTTACGTACACCCGATACCTAGGAAAACATGCATATAGTAGTAAATGCCATATTCTCCAGTTACATGTATTTGAGCATATTTCAGAATATCCACTTATTATTATCTCCAGGATATTATCATAATGAGTGTAATCATTTCTCAGTGTCTTTCATTGGGATTAGTACTTAGCACCGAGGAAACGTAGGGATGAAGGCTCTTCCATTAGTTAGTTTGAGACCTTTAGTAGAAATCTTCAAGTTCCAGAACTATAGAGCTACCGTAGGTTATAAGGGGTCACCCATCAGATTAGGATTGACACCATAGTCCCTTTGGATATCTATTATTTAGTTTCAAGAAATTGGAGTTAGTTGAGGGCTTAGCCCAACAACTCAAATGATTTAGAGGCTTTCAGACTGCTAGTTACATTTAAGCACATTGGGTATTCCAAATAGTCTTAAAATTGATATTCAATATTGATTTCATTATCATTGCTATTATCAATTTATTTCTATTTCGTTTTTTCACTCAATACCTTATTATTTCTATAGTATTCTTTGTAATTCGTGCCAGGACATGGGTTAGCTTGGGGTCACTTATTATTCTAAGAATTATGTTATGACTAAGAGGTAGTCTCGTGTCGTGACAAACTTAGTATTAGAGCATTAGGTTTAAGGTTCCCTAGGGTGTCCGATAGCCGCATTGAGTAGAGTCGTCACACTTATGAGTGAGAGGCTATGAAATGTCTTAGGAAAAGTTTCACTTATTTCAGAATTCATGTCATACGATAAAGTATGAAATCTATTAAAATTCTTCATCTAACTCGTCCACTACCCATTTAGAGAAAATGCCTCCCAAGAGAACTAACGGAAGGAGGAATGAGAACGAACAAGCACCACCACTAGTCCTAGAAGACCCTCTAGATAAACAGGTCTCCCATGCTGAGTTTAGGGCTACTTTCACGGAATTATCCCAGTCAAAGATAGCCCAAAATAACAAGCAGGTAGTTGCAACAAATACAACAACAACTAGAATCAAAGACTTCACTCAAATGAACCCTCCGATATTCTTTGTGTCTAAGCCCAAAGAGGATTTATTTTATAGAGTAGTATTTTGTTAAGGGATGTGCCCAAACTAAAACAACTACTTATTTAAAAATGGAGGGAGCAACAATTTCATCGTAAAATATTTAATAACCAAACTATCAACCTTCCAAAAAATTGCAAAAATAATAATAAAAAATTAATGTGTTTATGTTGTAAAGGAAGTACTAAAATAGTTTATTTTTAAAATAGAGTAATCTATTAAAGGAAAATTAGAAGATGTGACTTGATTGGAACAAATATAACTCAAGTCCCTTCAAAAATTAGAGTCATAGCGTGATTTGATTTAAATATCTTAAGATTCCATAATATACTATTAATTAATTAATATACTAAATTTGACCATGAAGTAAAAAAGAATATTGTGCCTATAAATTAAACATTTTTCTTCTCAATGATCAAAACGCATTATCTCTTCTCCCTTAAACCTTTTGTAATGGTGTAAAATAAAAGAGGTTGCCGGATAAACATTGAAATGAAGGCGTTAGATTTTGAAGCAGCATGCTTTCCATCTTTCAAAAAGGGAATAAAAAGTCTTATCAAGAAAGTAGATAAGCTTTCGATTACGACGAGAGCACGTATTGCTTTTGTTATTTTTTTCCCATATGGAATTTATGCTTACGATTTCTCTAACAATATCAATGAATTAATAGATAATTTCCTAAGTCACCGCAAGGATCAAACCACAAGCACCAATGTTGGTTCTCTTCTTCTGTCTTCTTCTGAGAAAGCTATATGATGAATGACTTGAATGGTGTTATTGAAATCTATGATGAGAAGGCCTCTCCGAATAATTAATTTACAATTAAATGGAGCTTATAGATTAGGTTGTCATCAGAGAAGAGTTTATCCATCTTATTTTATTTACTTTTGGATTGTTAGTGAAGTCTGTGTCTTTTAATATATGACTCTTTCTAGTGGTCGGTTGTTGCCCTTTTATTTTTAGTCATTTAATAAGTCGTTGTCATGTCTTTAGTCCTATATTTCTCTATGATGTTAACTGTGAAATCTAAGGTCTTATGGTGTACTTTTCCTTGCTTTATATGGATATCCTAATAAAATAAACTCTTCTCTATTAGTAGCTTGTAATGACTTCCAAGGTTATTTTGTAATTTTTTTTACTTTTTCCCCTCATGTTTGACCCTACCAATAACTTTGGTGAGTTGCTTGTGACTTGTATAGATAGGTGATATTTTTCTAATATAATCTAATATATTATTGATGAGTTTTAGATGTTTAAAACTCAAAAAATTTGACCAGATTCCACAACTGAGATTGAGGAGATAGATTTTGAGTGTTGACAATTTCACTAGGCCTAGGAAGTAATTTATTGTTTGGTTGGGTGGTTTGCAATGTCTCGAGGCACTCGAAAGTGGTTTGGACCCTTGAATTGAATTCTGTAGTACTTAAAGATTATAATTGACCATGACAAACATTTATAATGTTTCTCAAGCACATTTTATAATTTTGTTCCTTCTTTTTTGTTACTGTACCCTCCCCATAGCCGTGACATGTGATTAGCTACTTATGTCTTGTGAAAATAGGTGGCATGTTTAATCTAATATAATAAATACCATTTTTGTCTTGAAAATTAAAAATTTAGGAAGTTTGACCAAACTCAATATTTAGAGTTGACGAGGTCAACTCCGTATTTTGATGATTCCACTAGGCTCGGAGGATGGTATATCACCACACCCTTATTTCTCGCCTCACAAATGCACTCATGACACCCCCTCTCTCTACTTGAGGTCAAGGTTACTCCTCTTACCCGACTTCATAATGTCTTAATCAGATACATATATAACTTTGAGTTCTTAACTTTTGATCACCATTCAATAAGTCCTTTAATTTATCAAATAACATAATAGTATTCTCATAAACTCGTAGGTGAAGAGGAAATGCACGTGCAAGCTCTTACAATGTATCCTTGAATTCAATTTATACATGTAATAGTCAACCTTCAGGTTCCTTGGAAAATGATCATTGCTATAATCATTTTAAATGATGAACTAGGCCCATAAATCTTGTCACTATATAAGTTTATATGTATTCTTCTTATAGAAGGGAATTTCCATTTATCTAATTGAACTAAATATTTAACCTCTCTAGGAAGGTTTTGTACAGAAGAAAAAAGGTTTTGTTTTTATTAGACGATGTTAGCTTAGCAGAAAGCCGATTATTTAACTAGCTTCCCTGAAACAAGGAATAATATAAAAAATAAGTGTCATTGTTGCACTGAATAATATCTTAGATAATCTTCTCTAGCTTAAAATATCAGTATCTCTATTTGTTATCTGCCACCACTAAAGAATTCAATTCCATATTTTTTTTTTCCAATTCCATATTATAGTTGCTCAAACTAGTATCCTTAGTGTTTTGATATGTTCTAGGGAAATGGGTTTTAAATTTTTATTTTTTGAAAACTAATTAAACTATAAAAATATTAAAAACAGAATTATCAATTAATTCTTAAAAGAAATTAAGAAAACTTTATCAACTTAGAAATGTTTTAACCGAGGAATGCATTAGCAGATCTTTAAGATTTGAGTAAGACTTCTACTAACATCTTTAAGAAAGTTTTAAAGCTACTTCAAGAGTGTCGACAAACTCATATATGTATATTTTTCATTTATTGTAGATCAGACCAAGAAACATGGATATTGTGGAAGCCGCATATCGATGCAAGAGTCTATTTTGCTACCTTTTGGTAAAATGTTCATATCTTCTGATAGAAAAGTTTGAATGATGAATAGTTTGAAGAGCTTACAACTAGACTTGAAGGATTTTCATTTGATAGGTAGTAGGCCTCTAATTCTTTATATATTTGGGTGGTATGTGTGTACAAGTTAGACATCGCATAAGGTTATTTGAAATATTCCACCGTATTAAACCTTAAAGTTGGACTTTTATTTTAAGTCTCCATTTGTCTTCTTGCTCTTAGCCTAACACTTCAAGGCAGTTCATCGAAGTGTTTCTAGGTGTAATCACTCATTTTAAACTACTCTCCAACATCCCATCGTTGGGTGACTTGAATCAATAAATTTGAATCGTAAGTCTTGACGAGCTAATTTAAATACCTCAAACGTGTGGGGTAGGTGTTACTCTATGATTTAAGTACCCAAATTTTTTAGGTCCCAAAAATATTTTAATGCTAGGTGTTACTATATGATTTAAGCACCTAAGTTTTTGAGGTCCCAAAAATATTTTAATAGTGAGTTTTATGATTTTAATTTCATATAAAATAATATTGAAGATTAAAAAAAAGGTACAAAATTTGCATAATAAAAGAAAGAAGAACTACCTAATTTTTATCAAGAATATTTTAGAATTTTGAATAAACAAATCAAAACTCCATATTAATAAATAAGAGGTTTTGTAACAACATCCAAGGTTATGTATTAAAAAATAATGGCTAATATCTTATTAATTAAAATTATTCCTTACTTTTTATAAATATTACTACTATGTGAAGTTTAATGCTTAATGTCTTTTAAGAATAGTGCACTCAAAATAAGTTTGTAAAAATAAAAAAGACAACTCTAAAATATTTAGAATGTATGTGTGTACTATAAATTAATTTTTGTGGTCATGTATATTTCTATTCTATAGAAGCAATGGTTTCGACATGCTTGTCAGTTACTTCAACTGTGATTTTATTATATCACCCCTAATTAATTATTGTAAGTCATTCATGTATTATAAAATTAATTATATTTAACTAAAAAAATTAATATTTATGGCATGTCTGCTTCAACTACTTGACATAATTTAAGGCTAAACTATTCTTATTTATCATATATATAGATATGACATAAATGTGGAAGAAATATGAAACAATTAATAATCTACAAAATTATTTGAGTTCTTTAATTTTAGACCATCATTGTGTAGTTCTCAATCATTAAAATGATATACTTCTGGGTGGATGAGTTTGACTTGAGACTTTGAAAACTAAATTTTCTGTGTAGTTCTCAATCATTAAAATGATATACTTCTGGGTGGATGAGTTTGACTTGAGACTTTGAAAACTAAATTTTCTTTTGCGGAAAAATCTTGTTGAAGTATGAAATTTTCCAATGCTAATTTTTGTAGGTTAACCACCTATTAACACGTGTATGCATTCCCCAAATCCAATAGTACTTCCAAAAGCTTTCTCAACATATTCATATCATACCTTGGTCTGTCTATCAAACTAGGAGGATATTACCCATGTTAGCATGGACCCAACGTGAAAAATTTTTTTAGGTCAACTATTGTGATTTATAATTAATTTTTACATAATTTTTAAATAATACATGTTACACTCTCTATCTCAATTTATGTGGTATTGAGATAACTTTGAGAGTGAACTAATTTTTTAAAATATTTTTCTTAATATTTTATATTATTAATTATTGTGATTTATTGTACTTTTTCTTCTATCCCAATTTATTTGGCAGGAATAAAATTTAGAGAGACAACTAATTTTTTTGCATCTTTTTAATTATTTGAAGTTGCTAATTATTATGATTTACGATACAAATTCTTACAATTCACGTCACCCGACAATGGGATGTCGGAGAATAGTTTTAAATGAGTGATTACACCTAGAAACACTTAGATGAAGTCACTTGAAGTGTTAGACTAAAAGTGAGAGGACAAATGGAGCCTTAAAATGAAAGTTCAACTTGAAGGTTTAATACGATGGAATATTTCAAATAACCTCATGCATGGTTAACGATGCTGGTTTGAGCAACTATAGTATGCAATTGAAAAAAAAATATTGAATTGAATTCTTTGGTGGAGACAAATATGATAACAAACAGAGATATTGATATCTGAAGCTGAAGAAGATTACCTAGAATATCAGTCATAACAATGACTCTATTTTTTATATTACTCACTGTTTCAAGGAAGCTAATTAAATAGTTGACTTTTCGCTAGGTTGATATCGTCGAATAGAAACAAAACTTTTTACTTTTCTCTACAACAACTGCCTAGAGAGGTTCAATGTTTAGTTCAATTAGATAAATGGAAATTTCCTTCAATAAGAAGAAAACATATAAACTTATGAATTGTAAAGATTTATGGGCCTAGTTCATCATTTAAAATGATTGTAGTAATGCCAATTTGCGAAGGATCCCCAAGGTTGACTATTACATGTATAAATTGTATTCAAGGATACATTGTAAGAGCTTGCATGTGAATTGCCTCTTAACCTAAGAGTTTATGAGAACACTTTTATGTCATTTGGTAAATTAAAGGACTTATTGAATGACGATTGAAAGTTGAGAGATCAAATTTATAATATGTATCTGATTATGAATTTTGAGTGTTATATATTGTGAAGTTGTGTAAGAGGAGTAACCTTCACCTCAGCTGTGAGGAGGGGGTCATGAGTTAATTTGGAAGGCAGGAAAGAAGGGTGTGGTGACATATCATTTATTTATTATATTATAAATCATTCTCTTGGCCAAGTGGAATCATCAAAATACGGAGTTGACCTCACCAACTATAAATATTGAGTTTGGTCAAACTTCATAAATTTTTAATTTTCAAAACAAAAAAAAAAACTTATCCAAAATACATTTGATCACCTTGAAAATCATGTAACCTATTTCCACAAGACATAAGTAGCTAATCATATGCCATAGCCATGGAGAGGGAAAGTAGCGAAAAAGAAGAAAAATATTACAAAATGACCTTGAGAGACATTACAAATATTATCAATTCTAATCTTTAAGTACTATAGAATTCAATTCAAGGATCCAAACCACTCTCGAGTGCCTCGAGATGTTGCAAACCACCAAACCAAACAATAAATTACTCCCCAGACCTAGTGAAATTGTCAAAACTCAAAATCTACCTCCTCAATCTGAATTGCTGAATCTGGTCAAACTTTTGAGTTTTAAACATCTAAAACTCATCAATAATGTGTTAGACAAATCAGGAATCATATCACCCATCTCTACAAGTGACAAGTAACTCACCAAAGTTATGGGTAGGGTCAAACATGAGAAGAAAAAGGTAAAAACTTACAAAATAACCTTGAGAGTCATTACAAGATGCTAATAGAGAAGAATTTATTTTATTAAGATACCCATATAAGAAAAAGGGAAAAATACATCATAAGACCTTATACGTCATAGTTAAGACCGTGGAGAAATAGAGGACTAAAGAAATGACAAAAACAAAAGGACAACAACCAACCAATAGAAAGACTCATATATTAAATGACACAGACTTCACTAACAATCCAAAAGTAAATAAAATAAGATTGATAAACTCTTCTCTCATGACAACCAAGTCTATAACCTCCATTTAATTATAAATTAATTATATGGAGAGGCCTTCTCATCATTAAGATCAACAACAACATTCAAGTTATTCGTCAAATTGCTTTCCCCAGATGAAGAGTGAAGAAGAGCAACAACATTGGGGCTTGTGGTTTGATCTTTGCGATGACTTAGGAAAATATTTATTAATTCATCGATACTGTTAGAGGAATCATTAGCATAAATGCCATATGGAAAAAAAGTAACAAAAGCAACACGTTCTCCTGTTGTAATCGAAAGCTTATCTGCTTTCTTGATAAGACTTTTTATTCCTTTTTGAAAGTTGCAAAGCGTGCTGCTTCAGAATCTAACACCATCATTTCAGTATTTTTCGGCACACTCTTATTTTTTGCCATTACCAAATCGTTAAAGGGAGCAGAAAAAAGACGTTATGAACATTGAGAAGGAAAATGTTTAATTTATAGGCACAATATTCTTTCTACTTCATGGTAAAATTTAGTCTATTAATTAATTAATTGCATATTATGTAATTTCTTAAGAGATTTAAATCAAATCACACTATGACTCTAATTATTGAAGAAACTTGAGTTGTATTTGTTCCATTCAAGTCACATCTTCTAATTTTCCTTCAATAAATTACTTTATTTTACAAATAAACTATTTTAGTTAGATTTTCAAAACTTTGTTATATTTACAACATAAATACATTTATTTATTTTGGCAATTTTTTGAAAGGTTGAGAGTATGGTTATTAAATATTTGAAGGTGAAATTGTTGTTCCCTTGATTTATAATTAGGCAATTGTTTTAGAATGGGCACACACCTTAACAAAATACTTATTCTATAAAATAAGAAGTATAATAATGAATATGCTTACTAACTCACTATTAATAAACATGTTGAAAAAAATGTAACAATTTAGTAGTTTTAAAACTCTCTAAAGAAGGAACATATTTAATATCTTGATTCTCTAAAACACTACTTGTTTAATAATAAAATTTCAAAATTTAAAAATCACTTATTTAAGAATGAAAAAAACATATAGACTTTTCTTTTATAAAGTACAAAATATAGATAATTAAAGCTAAATTAAAATATAGTCCAGAAAAAACAATTTACCTAAACTATTCATTTTTCCAACTCCGGCCACCACTTTGTTCCTTATGAGAATCGGAAAAGGCAAAAATGTGTAGCCTTTTTTTTCAAATTTCCATTTACTCCCTATCTTAAAAAATATTTATCCACTACATTAAAAATAAATGTTCAACAATACTATTCAGAAAAGTCAATGGATAACTCTTTTCTACTCATTTCGTCGTTGCTAGTAAATATTATTTATCATTCAATACATTTTTAAAAATATTAAATTTATCATTTCAAAGAATGATGTGGTAAAATTATTCCCATTATTTATTGTTGCTTAACATGTGTAACAATTTATATATGAAAATCTATGGTATTAGTAATTCAAGAGGTTTTAATGCATGCATTAATATGATTTAAAGACTTAATTGTCCCTTAAAATATTTTTCATATCCTTTCTACCGTATTTGTGGAGGCTATTTCTGTGAACAAATATTATTTTAAAAAAAATTATGCAATGAATGTTAAATTTAATATCCAAACCAAACTCTACATAAGAATAATCTCACCATAACTAATATCAATTTTACTAATTCAAAAATTACTAATCAATTATATTCCACACTATTCTTATACATCACATCAAACGACCTCCAAATAAAATCAGAGAAGACAAAAAAATGTTACTGTCATGACCCAAACTACTGGACCGTGCAGGCACCTAAGCTATTCTAAGTAGCTAGGAGAACCCTTACTACCCAACTAAAAATATGCTGAAGACATTTGTTTCTAAGAAAATACTGTATTAAATATAATAACGTAAATTAAATATTAATAAGTAAAATTTTTCAAAAAACTTCTTACAAATGTCCTTCACTATCCCAAGACTTGGCCAGACATGTACAAGAGCTATCTACTGCATAGACTGATAATAAAATAAATAATATGAAGACTCTAACATTTACCAGGATGAAAGTGCAAAAGTTAGTGTTGAATATCGTCATCCATCTCGTAACTGTAAACTAACTTGGATTCAGTCTATACCCCAAGAAGGAATGTAGAAGAGTAGGGTCAGTACAACCACACGTACTGGTAGGCATTATCGGCCGACCGTTTTAGTTCATATAATCATAAAATAGAATTAAGAAAAATAAATCATGAAATATTGAATAGAATATAATTCAACCAAGGTTGTAATAACATTATTACTTTACCTATATAAGTTACATCATCCAATTACTCTTCCAACTCCACCAGTATTATATTCACTACTAACATACTCTAGCCTCATTAATTAACACAATCAACCAAAATCCAATGCTAATACATCACTATTCCTCTTTATTCACCTTATCTTTTTCATTACTCATTTCACAAGAACAAACTCGTAACTATAGACAACCCACACTAACTCTCGGGCTAATAATCAAATGCTCTCTTATAATATTAAAGAATGATAAATAGCCATTCTGGTAAGCTATGATTAAAATATGTATATATGAAGCAAGTCAACCAACATATAAGTAAGTACAAAATTTCACTTCTTCAAATACATATCACACAATCAAATATCTAATGAATCAACAATATAGCAACAATAGATCAAATAGTGCTCACAAACAAGCCACATAACCATCCAGAGTATAAACCTATAACGCCCTGAGTTTGTACCCCGAACGCTACATGGTGCCAGCGATCCTGAAGGACCACCAGCTAACCCATGACTAGTACTTGTTGTGAACACTGAATAGTAATAACACTGTAATAATAATATAACTAAAACAAGTGGAGAAATTAGGCTGAAATTTCCATAAGATTCATAAATGAAAGTCCAATTCTGAATACTGAAAGCTAAATACTAAAAACTAAAACATCCATCTGAAATAATCTAGTCTGAAAGCCTCTAACTGTCTGAATTATGGATTTAACGGGACAAGCCCCCAACTAACTCCGGCTATTAAAAACTGTACTGAAATACTGAAATAATACACTGTCCTTGAACTATGAGGACTCATCACTAAGTCTGTTGCTAATAGGATGGACTGCTACGTACGGTCAGGAGCCCGTGCGTCAGAACCTATGATATAAGACATCATAGCACAAAAAAAAAGGTATGTGTCAGTACTTTGAATGTACTAGTATGCTAAGTGAGGTAGGTTGATATGTATGGGTTCATATGCATAAACAATAAGTGACTGAGTAACATGTACATAACTGACTGAGAGAATATGGATAGATACATAAATTATAACTGAGATCATGTTAACATTGGTTACTGGGTTCTGAATACTGATTCTAATATATGAGTTTACTGATACTGAAATACTGATAATTAAGTGACTGTTTCTGACAGTCTTGATTGATAACTGGGCGACTGTTTCTAATAGTCCTGATTCTTTAGAACTGAACTAAGTTCTATATTGAGTTGGGTGACTATATCTGACAGTCCTGATTCTATAGAACTGAACTGAGTTCTGTACTGAGACTAAAACTAAAACTGTGGGAGGTAATCATCTAACCTATATTTCCCTCTCTGAATGGATTGGGGTCTAACCTATAACCCCAGTTGGAAGAGTGCCAGTACCGTGCCACGGTTAAAGACAATTTATGAGTTAACCCTCTCTGATAGGAAGCTCTTTCGTCAATCCTCGCAAGCAGGAAAACTCGTACGAGATGTATCAAACCTCGTCTGACAGAAATATATTTCAACCATGCTAACTACGTAGTTCAGTAATGCAGGGATTTCTACTAAGGGTCAAACCCTGTGCTGGCAGGAATACCCCATCCCTGGGTTCGCTCGGTGTTGAATCCTACTCCCAACTGAATAGACACTAAACTGATTTCTAGTCCATACTAGGCTTGATGTAACTGTTACTGATCGTACTGTTTAACTGAACTGAACTGAGTTAATCGAGTTCTGCTAACTGACGGAGTACTACTAAATCTGGTTAACTGACTAAGTTCACTGAGTTCTGAACTGAATACTAAACGGAAACTGTGACTGATTACTGAGTACTACTGTTTGTAACTCTACTGAGACTGTTCTATAACTACTGTAACTCTAGGTAAATAGCTAAATTCTTGGGTATTGAATATCCCCAGGACTCAATAGAATGATGAGTAAAGCATAGAGTAAACTTGAAAAGCATAACACTATGCACTTGTTCATAACTCATCCATATCGATATTTTATCAAAAACTTGTAAGGCATAAGTTTACATATATACTAACATGTCATGATTTTTCCCCATTTAATTCAATTGAGCATTTTAACAAACACTTGGGGAGCACCAATATGCACATGATATTAAACAACATATAGGCATCATAACATCAATTCCGAAATTCACAAATTCAATTTCTTCAACATGAATTCACATAATACTACTCACATGGCAATCAATTCCACATGAAACTTGTAATAGACTATGGATTAGAAACCCAATTAACCTTAAAATCATGAATACACTTAAATCCAATCATGGAAATCATGAAATCAATATACTTGAAGTTATAAAAGAGTTTCTTGGACTCTAAGGGTGGAAGAAACCCTTGGATGAACACTTCACATATCTGAGTACTTGAATTAATGAAGGTTGATGGTGAGTTCTTGAATCTTGAACTTTGAATTAGAAGCCCTAGGATTTTGTTCTTGAGTAATTTTGAGAATAGTGAATAGATTTTGCCTCTAAAATGGCTAAATCTCATGTTTGGGGGCTGATAGATGTGGAAAAATGACCCAAATACCCCTGAGGACACGACTTTTTAATGACTAAAAACTGGCCTAATGCGAAGACCGACGTGCCGCGTCGATGGGGATTGACGCGATGGCTGATGCACCACATCGTTTCACTAGAAATTGCATTGGGAGATGGGGGGAAATATTCATCAATGCGACAGGCGATGTGGTGCATCGAGATCGCGTCGATACACTGGTTTGGACTCCTAAACGTGCTTCAAACAATGTTTAAAAAATCTAAAACTCTTCCAAGAACACCTACTATAATTCGTGGTCATAAAGCAACATACAGATCGATATGTTATGGTCGTAAGGGTTGCGAAATAAGATCGCCAACTATAAAGGCTAAAATAACTCTAAGTATGAATACTTAGCTAACATTTTCTAAGTCTGGACCCTTTAACAAACTTTAAAGGACCGAATTAAGTTTAGAATTTTGCAGGGTCTTACACAACTATATTGTAAACATCCACAGACTCAACACAAATATGTACACACATGTTATGGGACTACTTTTTGCCCAAATAGTCACGACCTATAGGGAACAATCTATGTTTATGTACCATATTGATGTGGCACCCGATCCAATATATACATATCCATAACAGCATGGTACCCGATCCAGCATATACATATCCATACCGGCGTGGTACCCGATCCATCATATACATATCCGTACCGACATAGTACCCGATCCAACATATACATATCCATACCGGCATGGTACCCGATCCAACATATAATAGTAATATCAATATCAAATTTACATAACCTCACAGCATACAATACGATGTACCAAGTTTACAAGTACACTTAAAGTCATAAGACAATTCCATTAAGTAAATTTTAATAATCATTTATACACGCATCAACAATCCAAACATCAACAATTTCAAGCATGTCTGAATACCAATCAACAATTATTCAATTTAGGAGCATACACACAATTAAGTCGAGTCTAATCTCCAATTAAACTGTAACCTACTATATTCATTTTATTAAATTCACACTATTCATTTTATTAAATTCACACTATCTTTCAACATGCAAAACGATGTACTAAATCTATAAGTGTACTTAAAATCATAAAGAAATTCGATCAAGTACTTTTATTTATCAATATTTTGTCCCTCTCAGGGGCATTATTTCAATAATTCATCATGATTATCCACAAGTCATTCATAGCATTACTTTAAGTAGTTATCGTTATCAAACAAGTCATTCATAGGCACAATTCAATAAACCACCATTATCACCAATTTAGTCTCTCATGGGCATCCAATAGATATAGTATTTTTCTAAATACCAACACAAGAATATCATAAAATAAGTAACAATTTAATTCTTAAGCATACAAATCACTATTGGAGCCTTAATTACTCATTAATTATTAAAAGTATCTTTACCTTCTTAAATACCGCAACTTGGGTTCTAACCTCACCACCTATAACTATCACATTCACGCCTATCATTATCCTCTACCTCTTTTTACACAATACAATCATCACACTAATTTAAGTCATCTATCCTTTAGATATTACTATTCTCATCAATATTCGATTTTAGCATAATTCTCCTCATCATGTTAATGCACCATACATACAACTAAATACCATTACAACTCAACTAGGTTCATCACTAAAACAACTAAAAAAATACCTTGTTCATACATTACATTTACAACAATCTCCTTTTAGGCACATAACACATAATATTATAAATATCACATAATCATGGTTTTGGGTATTAACGTTAAGTCCTCATGTCTTTATCCACGTCAACTCCATGCCTGCAGGCCTAGACATGCTTTATCCCATCAATTCTAAATTCTAAAATATAAAATAACACAATCTTCTACTCATTAAACTTATCCTACCTGGACGTCAAGTTTTTGAAAGAAGCAAGCTACAACAAGGATGCTCTTTCCTTTCCTTCATGCCTTGAAATAATTAATCATCTAAATATCAAGCAATTATAAGAGTAATTAAATAATTACTCTTCAAACAAATTCTTAATTAAAGGTATATATCATTTCCCAAGTTCAATTAATCATTAATTAGCTCTTCCAAGCTTAACCCATCTCCATTAATGGAGTTTTTATGCTAAAGGTCTTAACTTTACGGAATTTTAGGTTCCTAACCATCAAAATTCATAATCTAATTGATGAAATTCATGGTAGAAATCTTTAATTTATAGTTTATAACCATATCTAGGTCATATTAAAAACACCCATGAAAATTCTCCAAAAGAATTCCACCATTAAATGTCTTTTTAAGGATTTCAAGATGTTAAAGAATTAAAAGAAGAAGAAAATAATGGAAAAATTTACCTAAGTAAAGGAATTTCACCTTAAGCTTTAGAAAATCACCTCTCTAGGGTTGGGGCATGAAATTTGAGATTTTTAGACCTAAATACAGCTGAAGTTGATTTAAATATCATCAGAATTTTTTCTACAGTGAAATTCTGTTTCAGCCCGAACAATGCTCAGTAAAATAGTCATAGTTTTTACTCCAAAATTGGATTGAGAAACGGTTTGTTGCATTGGAAAGCGGACTCAAAGATATTTAATTTTATAGGTATTGGGACCCTTAACTCCTTAAATTCTATGAGATATTATCGTTTGAAATTGACCCTAATAGAAACTCATATCGAAACTATATCGGAAAGAAAGTTTTATACTTAACTTTGTGTTAGGGACATTGTACGACCTTAATTCATACCTAAGAAGTTTCAACTAAAGTATTTATATTAGCACTCATGAATAATTAAATTCATCGGGCTTGAGTCTATCTAGACACATCCGAAGGCTAAAATATTCATTGTAAAGTTTGAGGAGATATAATAAATAAAATATTGTCTATTTTGGAACCAAGTTAATATTTAGGAATGAAAATGAAAAATTTTCATCAATTTATTACGAATATTTTAGTAACGAAAAGATGGGTTGTTACAGTTTTGCCTTTCTTTTCGGCTTCTATTTATCAAATTGATTAATATGTCATGGGACAATTATTAGCAACCCAAAAAATGCCTATAGGGTCTCTCACCCCCTACCCCATCCCACCCCTACCCCAACCACACATACTAATTTCACACATGAGTAAAATTATCTAATGTGCATTTTATATTTTTATTTTTTAATGATATTTTTAATTATTTAACTTACTCATTTTTAATGATAAATACTTAACATACATTCTAAATGTTGAACTCTTAACACATGCAACATGCATTTTACATATAGTTTGCTTGTAATGTACGTATACAGTTTGAAAACATATATACTATATTGAATCAAGCTGACAACAAAGTTTGTGATTTCATATAAATACATATATTTAACTTTTGCTTTGAAACACATAAATGCACATAGATTTAGCCACATATACTTCCAACTTCTTCTTTGAAAACACATGCATACCTATAGTACAGTTGATCACACATATACAACATGCAAATATAATCAGATATACCTGTGTAATTTTAGTTAAAATTTTGAAGGAATAAAAATTTACTGATGTTATTTTAGCATTTTAATATTAATGATATTTAATGTTACAATTCATGGTTTTGGAGGTTATGTAGCATAATGGTGCATTATTCTTTCTGTTACATTTTTTCTTGTAATGCATCACTGAAAATGTTTGAAAGCATGTAGTAAATTGTTGGACATCTCTTTTGCACTATGAAATTATTACTTCTTTGGAGTTAATTGCCTTGTTTAAGGCATATAATAACATTTCTTTCACACTGTATGACTGTTTCTTTAAGCTTTTAACCTTGATTCATTTGAATTTATTTGTGTCTTTAATCACAATATTTAGTGGGATAGAATGTGGATATAAGCTTCATGTAACTCTTGTAACTTCCACTCTTTATACCTTCATTACCCAGCTCTTTTTGTGTTAACCTCTATTTTATTAGTCTTCCCATTTATCCTTCTTATTAATTACATGGAAGACTTCTTCACTTATAACTAGAGGTGGTCTTGCATGGTTTTGGGAAACATAAATAATATAGAGTTCACAAAAAGTTAATAAAAAAAGAGAGTATTAGTGTAAGGGAGGTGTTCTTTTTGTGTATCTTCGAACTCAACTCTTGTACAGAGTTGTTGAGTTGTTCTTAGTGAGAAAGGTTGTTGTATCCTAGAGGGGCCAAGTCAAGAAGATTACTACTGGGCCGGTAAAAATTTGCTACAGTAGGGTTGAATCTCCTTAAAGAGAGCGAGATATTCGCGCCTAAGCCAAAGAAGAAGATATTTTTTTTATTTTCTCCACTTGGAATTTTCAGTTGTAAGTTTATTGTAATTTCATCAATAATTTTAAGGAGATTCAGTGGCAACAACTAAAAAATCCGTGAATATCAAGATGGGAGATCTCAATAAGCCATTCTGGTTGAACGATACTCACTTCAAGAGGTGGAAGGTTAATGTGTTTTTCGATTTAAGTCTTCTCAACATTTCTTATCTGTTAACTGAGAAGAACCGAAACAAAGTAAATAACTCTTCCATGACCAACGATGAACTTATCAATCTTTTGTAAAGTATGATTGTGACTCCTACAAGTGTCGGTATTTTCTTCTTAATTGCCTATCTGATAATTTTTATAATTATTATGATATAACTTACTCTAGTATAAAGAAAATTTGGAAAGCCTTGCAGAGTAAGTATAGCACTGAGGAGGCAGGAGCAAAAAAATATGCAGCTACTAGATTTTTTCATTTTCAAATGGTAGACAACAAATCAATGGTAGACCAAGTTCAAGACTTCATAATGATTGTTGGAGAGATCAGGTCTGAGGAAGTCAAAATTGGAGATAACCTTATTGTTTATGGCATAAATGATAAACTTCCACCTTCGTTGAAGAAATTTCAAAAAACTATGCGCCACAAGCAAAAGGAAACTTCTCTTGAGACTTTGATAATGAGAATCCACATGGAAGAAGAGGCAAGACGTCAAGATGCATTTTTGCAAACAGAAGAGAACAACATCACACCGAAGGTAAATTTAACTTCTTCAAATAATGTTGTCCCTGAAACTAATAAAAATACTACTTTGAAGCCTAAGAAGAAAAAATTCAAGAAAAATGATGGTAGACATCCCAAGAACAATAATGGTGAAAACAACCAAGAAAAAAATCAACATGTACAATAAAAAGAATTGTTCTTTGTCTGTAGCAAGAGTGGGCATATTTCTCGATTTTGTAAATTTCCAAAACATGGGCCTACACCTCAGGCAAACATTACCGAAGAACCATTTGTAATGGTGATAACAAACATAAACATGGTGGAGATTATTGATGGATGGTGGGCTGAATCTGGTGCAAACCGCATGTCTGTTATGACAAGGACTAGTTTAAAAAATGTACTAATTTTGAGGAGCCCAAAACCATCATGTTTGGAGATTCACATACAACTCAAGTGCTTAGAATGGGAGATGTCGAGTTGTGTTTCACTTCTTGAAGGGTATTAATATTAAAAGATGTACTTTATACTCCTTCCATGAGAAAAAAAATGATGTCTAGTTTTCTTGTTAATAAAGCAGGCTTCAAATAAATTATTGAATTTGATCAGTATGTAATTGTTAGAAACAATGTTTTTGTGGGAAAGGAGTACGCATATGATGGTATGTTCAAGTTGAATTTTGAAATGAATAAAAAATCTACTTCTATTTATATACTTGCTTCTACTAATTTTTAGGATGCTCATTTATGTCATATAAATGATCATTATGTTGGAATCATGAGTAGTTTAGGATTAATTTCAGTGATCAAAAAGAATTTTGAAAAATGTGAATCTTGTAGTAAAGGAAAAATCACAAAAGGCCTTATTTCCAAGTTGAAAGAAAAACTGATTTGTTAGAATTAGTTCAGACTGATATTTGTGAACTTGGAGAAATTTTAATTCGTGGAGAAAATAGATATTTTATCACTTTCATTGATGATTTTTATAAGCTTACATATGTTTACTTAATAAAAAATAAAAGTGATGCTTTTGAGAACTTTTAAACTTTTCTCCATGAAGTTGAAAATTAGTTTCAAATAAAAATAAAAAGAATTAGAAGTGATAGACACCGTGAATATGAGTCACATGAATTTAGTTCTTTTGTTAGATTGTAACACCCCACATTTCGAGCTAGAACAAAAACCATCATTTCTATGCGTGGATGATCCAAAAGCCATAAATCCTATTCAAATTTAGCATGTTAATTAATTATTTAGTGGGGGAACCTATTTGAGCATGAATTGAGATCATAGAGGTCCCCTAACTCAAGGATGAGTTGAAATCTTTCCTATCATTTGAGTTTGAGTGAGCGTCGAAACTTGGGTCAATTTCAATCGATCATAACTCTCTGTATATAAAGAATTAGAGGGCTTAATTTATATCAAATGAAATCTCTTCGAATTATCTTTCCAACAATACTAATTTCACTAAAATCCGATATCTGAGCAAAAAGTTATGGCCATTTTTGTGACTGAGACAGTAGCATTGCGCTATTAGCGTGCGACGCACACACCCAATTTCCAGGTTCTGTTTTCGCATTTTTAAGGGCAAAAGTGGTATTTTTCACCCCCTATTCAGCCATAACACAGGATTAAATCCCCCAAACACCAAAATAAGGTCATTCTCTCTCAAAATCACCAAGAACACTTCTTAGGGTTTCAACCCAAATATCAAAATATCTTAAGATTTCACCATGGGTTTTCAATAATTCTTCGAGATTTGGAATCCCCATTCCGAGGGCTACAAGAAGCACCCATCAATTGGTCGAATAACACCCCTAAAGCATGAGTTCATTCAAGAGTCATAAATTAAGGTACGTGGGGTTTTCCTAAAATTTCATGGGCAAAGAAACCATCTTTAGTTCATGTTAACGGTTTAGAAATCATGATTTTCAAGAAAGGGGTTTTGAATTTACGATTATTATCATGTTTTAGAAGCCTTGATCAGTATTGTTTTGGTCTTTAGGCCTTCCCACAAATTGATTTGAAACTCTATATATATGTATGCATGTGTTTAAGGATGAATATACAATTGAGAACAGGAATCATAAAGAATCCCTCTATTGTTATGATTTTTCTTTACTTTTCATATGCTATGGACTGTTTTGAATGCATCTTGAAAAGTATGATATGAAATGTCTGGATTAATGCTATGATTGAATTATGGTTTTAATTTCAAAAGAGAGGGATGTTTATGTTGACCAATTTTGAATATAAATATATAATGAGAAGAGTTGCATGGTTTGTCAAAGATTACATGACCACCATGATTTGGAATCCCCAAACAATAAGCTTCAAGAATCATTCACTAAGTTCATAATTCAAGGTACGTGGGGTTCATCCTACAAAACTACATGGACATGAAAATATTAGAGTATGATTTTAAGAGTTTTATGCATGAATTTCAAAGGGGTTTTTGGAATCTACATTTTAAATTACATATTTTAAATGCTTCAATGTTATTATTGCTTTGACCTTGTTGTCCTATCCCCTAAATTGTTTTGCATGCATATGTATATGTATGGAATTTGAGATTGAAGATTGTTTGAGATCATAAACTATGAACTCCCTCTATTGTATTGAATTAAAGCTATGGTTTTGTTGGAAAAGGAGTTGACATGCATGTTTCTTGATTGAAAATAGTTTACTAAATGTTATAGTGTTTGAACATGATTTAGAGATGATGAGAGGGTGTTTCTTGATATAAATGTGTTTTGTGTTAAAGAGAAAGAGTTTTATGATATTGAAACTTTTGAGATGACCACCTCTGTTATTGAGTTGTTGATAAAAAGAATTTTGTGCATGGTTTTACATAGGTTTTCAAGAAAGAGTTCTTTGAAATGATTTATTGGTATGGTGGTTCTTAATTCCTTGATTTTAGAACAGAGACTTAATTTGCTATAAATGGCTCAGAGAATGTGACTTGCAAGTAAATGGTATGACGATACCATAAGCATGTATACCATAACAGAGTATGTTTTCAGAGTGTATTTTCAGAGAATGCATATTTTAAAGGGTTAAAACTGGTCTTAAATAGGGTTAGGTGGTTACCCGAAGAAGGCTTGAGCTCAAGTGACTCTTAGCCTAAAATCGTGATTTTCCGATATGGGTATATTATTTTTACGCTGCCGATGGTCGTGTGGCGTAGCAGAGTCAGAGACTCCAACCCTTGTAGAACACTTGGGTTGGGGGATTCCCCGCCGAGTCAATGGTGGATTCCATATAGCCCGGGGAATTTCATAGTTGTAGGGTATACCACCTAGCGCAGAAGTAAAACAAAAAGTGTCACAGAGTTCAAATGATTTATCAGTCTTTCAAAAATTCCCATGTGATTTCGTACAATATGATATGTTTATGAAGTGTTCTAAATTACTCTCATATATGTTAAATATAAATAATTATCTTGGATTTTCTCTGCGTACCAGTACGATTGAATTAACCCCCTTCCTCTTAGGTTCGGAGGCTCAATCTAGGGGTCAGGCTAATCAGTAGAGTATCCAGAGAGAAGTGATCCGGGCAATGGTGAGCCTTCTTTGTTCCAGAAGTCCGGTTATTTCATATTATGTTATTCCTTTGTTTTGGTCTACTAGGGGCTTGTCCCAGCTTTTCAAACAGTTGATTTAGATCATGTAGTAGAGATTTTGCAGATTGTTCTAGATGTTGTTTAGTTTATTTCAGAATTCATTCCTTATTGTTAAACTAAATTCAGAGTTTGACCATGTTTCTGTATCAAGTTGTATTTCTTCATCTTTATTTATATGAATGTTGTGCATGATTACCGGATAGAGTAGGACGTCCGGGACTTCATGCTTCGGGATGTCCGTCATGGACAGGCCCTAGTTCGGGTCATGAAAAATTTATAAAAAGTTTTATATAAGATATATGAAAAACACATCGGCACATTTAAAAGATTGGACAATTATCTGAAATCCATGACTCACTCTTTATCTTACTTCTACGCTAGGGAGTATACCCTACAACTCTAAAATTCTACGGGCTATATGAAATCTTTCCTTAACTCGGCGGCCAAGCCCCAAACATAAGTTTAGTGCAAGGGTTAGAGTTTCTGAATCTCTGCTACGCCACAGGGCTGTCACCAGCGTACAATTTCCCTTTTGGGTATTATAAATCCTTGTCGACAAATCCCGATTTTGGGAAATGAGTCGATTGACTCGTGCATTCTTTGGATAACCACCTAACACTCTTTAATCCCATTTTTAACTCTTTAAAAAAATGTCATTCTTTGAAATCAAACTCTGAAAACTCTAGCTCTGCTATGGCATACATTTATATGGTATCGTCATACCATTGAGTTGCAAGTCGTATCCCTGAGCCATTAATAGCATATCATAATCTCTTCTTTCAAAATATAAGGTTTGGGAACACCATGTTAGTAAATTAATTCGAAGAACTCTTTCTTTAAACTCATGCAAACACGTGCAAGAAACTCTATTTTTTAACATTTCAGTAACATAAGGTGGTTATGTCAATTTACTCAATCACAGAAAATTCTTTCTCTTTAAAACAAGGATATAGTTATACCAAGAAATGTCCCTCTCATTATCTCTAAATCATGTTCAAATACTAAGATATTAAGAAAACCACTTTCCAACCATAAAACATGCATTTCAAATCATTCCCGATAAGATCACAAACTTTAATTCATCACAAGAGAGGGACTTCATAATTATGCTCGCAATCAATCTTCAAAACTCAATTTCATACATATACATATGAGTGTAAATCAGGTTAATGGGAAAGGCCTAAAGGCCAAAACGACAATATCATTAAAATGTTCATGACGCATTATGTAAAACATAGATTCCAAAGACCCCTTTATAAATTCATGTTTGCTGAACTTTAAATCATATTCATGTGTTCTCACATGTAATTAGGATAAAACCCACACACCTGAGATTACAAGGTTTGAAAGATAGAACCTAGATCTTGATAGATAGAACCCAATCTTGATCCTTTTCTTGAAATTCTTGATCTTAGGGATGAGTTTCTTTATTTTAGGGAAGGAGTTAGGGGTTTGATTTGAGAGTAAAATTGAATTATGGAGTGTATTATGCTTTTGGGGCGTAAATATTATGTCATGGATGGACCTTGGGTGAAGTAAAGGTCCAAATTGCCCTTAAAAATTCTAAAACACAACCTGGAAATCAGGTGCGTGCGACACGGCGCGCTCCACATGCTAATCGCACACAACTACTGCCTCTCTCATGAAAATGGTTGTAACTTTTCTCTCGGGTATTAGATTTAGACGAAATTGGTATCATTGGAAAGCTAATTCAAAGAACTTTCATTTGATATATAGTAGGTCCTCTAATTCTTTATATACAATAATTTATTATTGATGAAATTTGACCTAAGTTTAAACATCCACTAAAACTTACTCGGTAGAAATGTTTTCAACTCATCTTAGAGTTGGGGGATTTTTGTGACCTCAATTCATATTTAAAGGTATTCAAACAATATAGGATTAATTTCTACACGTATATTAACAAGGAATCATCTAGTTTGGGTCTATATGCGTAGGAACGATGGTCTAGATTCTAGCTCGAAAGTACGGGGTGTAACAACTTTGTGGTCTTGCATGCCTCATTTACTAATACTCCAATCCTTGCGGAAAATTTGGATTGAGGGCTTGGCCGCCAAGTCAAGGGTAGATCCCATATAGCCCGTGGGATTGTAGACTTGTAGGGTTACTTTCTAGATCAAGAGTAACACAAAGAGTTGAGTTGAGAATTTAAAAAATGTTTTGAAGCTAATTAAATTATGCCCATGTATTTTCAATTATCTCAGGCTGACATGATTTTATGAAATGCTCTAACCTATGTTATATAAAAATATATTTTGTTGTTGGAGTGTTATTAGTACTAGTACTTTGTGTATTGACCCCCTGTATTTCAGGTTCTGCGGTATAGTTCCACCATACGTCACATCAGTATTTATAACACCCTGAACGTTCGAGCTAAAAATAAAACAAATTGGACCGTTCTTCATATATACTTAAAGCTGAATCTAGAAATTTTATTGAATTTAAGTGTAAAGGTTATGTCTAAAGTGTCGTAGGGGTATTGGATATGAATTAAGGGCATAAGAAATGTCTAAAATAAATTTGAGTTGAAAGGTCCTATAATGACTTTGTTTTCGTTCAAATTCATACAAGGACCAATTTTAAATCAGCATATCTCCTTGAATTATTAGAGTTACGTGACTCATCACCTATCAAATTAAACATTTTTGAATCTTCTCTCCAACTTCACCAACAGCTCATCAAATTGAGTCCCGATTAAAAAGTTATCCGTGGTTTACTAAGTATAGCCAGAAAAGCCCTATACCAAACAAAAATTTCTATTTTTTTCTACACTTCTCACGTTGTTTTTGGGTGATTTCTTCCTTTCCTTTTCCCATAACCCCAATATGTTTCAGTACTCTTTAAATCATTATTTCTTCCATTAGTTTCTACGTTAAATAGTCCCCCCCCACCCCCCATTTTATCTCAAGTTTACACGTTAAAGACCTAATTAATTTATAATAAAACAATCATTATTTACACCTTCTCCATCATCATTTATTGGATTTTCCCCATCAGTTTTTTTTATATGATTTTCATTAAAAAAAAACATCCTAATTCCTCCTCTAAAACAACTCAACTCTCAAGAATCTAAGGAAATTCGTTCAAGAAAAGATGTCTAATCCCTTCTCTAGATCTGAAGTTCTTCAAACATTTTGAAGTATGTAGAACCATCCCTTTACATCTGTAAGTTCTGTTGTTTATCTCATAATCTTAACATGTCTAGTAGTTTCTCTCATAATCTTAACATGTCAAGTTTTCTGGGAAATTAGGATTTCTTTAGCTCTTTTCTAGAAATTCACTGCAGATCATGACTACCTATTCAGTTCATTTTGTGAAAATCATCAAAGCTTGCTTAGGTAGAAACATTACCTTTTTGTATCACAAGTTGATACTGATTCCAGATTGTGTGTTGACATGACAAATCTCTGTAAGTTAAATCAGTATGTGTAACTGCTAGTGTGGTTTTGGTTGTATCTGTCCTTCTCTGGTAATCAATAACAAAACTACCAGAACTTATCATAACAAAAAGAAACTTACAGAAAGATATGAAAGTTGTGAGAGAACAACATTTTTCATTTGGGAAAAACATTAAGGAACCTAAGTCTCAACAAAGTAAAAAGAATTGTCACCAATTACAGAATATTTAATGTGCAAAACTACTGCATCTGTGGGTTCAATTGAACAATTTTCAATGATCTTCCTTCTCCGTTAAATCTCTTTTGATTTGCTTAATTAGTGTCTCTATAGTCACGTTTAATTTTTAGGAATTTTTCCAGTTCCTAATTTTCCAAAACTAGAACATATAATTGCTTCCATAAAGTATTGTAACAATTTCCTTTGAGAAGCTTCCAGTGGATTCTCTTAAATGTTTTCCTATACCTGCTATTCCACCGTCATGGAAGTGAATGACCATAATTGTCATAGCTTCAAATAACTTGTTTTGTGCGATCATTGTTAGAGAAAATGTGAAGAAAAGTCTCACAAATCTACTTATTCCGTAGGTTATAATTAATATATTAATCTTGTTAGTCTTGTGAACTGGCATATGTAAGTCATATTCATGAATTATAACTTAGCGAACCATCAGATTAACTATCATGCCTCTCCAATAATGATGTTAGCTTATGATTATGAACCTATTACAATTAACTCTCTATATGAGCCCTAAAGTGGCAATACATAACCATGAGCGTAAAAGTCTAAACTATGAGCATGAGACTAAAAGGGCTAATATCTTCTTTCAAGAACTAATAAAATAAATAAGATAATATCATGAGCGTAAGGGAGTTAGTTAGCTGACAGTGAAGGTATAGGTCTAAATGAAAAATGCCCGAAACTATGTTTGCCGACATAGGATAGATATCAATTCTCAAGTTGGATGACTCTCTTTTTTCATGTATCCCAAAAAGGGGATAACCAAGGATACTTGCTAGCAAATCATGTCATGTCATGTCCTGTGCCCGGTAAGGTATAGGACGGCTTAGCTGATCGAGCCGAGATCAGACTCCATGCACTCACATAGTGGTTTATGACGGTTCACTACTTTCTCCCAAAAATAATCAAAGGAATTTATATCTACTTTACATTGTCAATTATAAATTTATTTTACATTCTTGTTCCTTTCTAGATGCCTTCACTTATATTTGAATTTTATTGCTACTTCTAATATTTTGTTCTACTACCCTTCTGCAATGGTTTTATATACCAAAAGATTCCACGTATTGACCGTATTTGGTGCTACATCATTTCATGATGTAGGTTCTGGCTCTCAAGTCCTTGGTCAGGCACCTCATTAGGATTTCTAACTTCTACTATTGTTGAGACTCTTCCTACTAGGTGGATGGATGAGATATGATGATTTTTTTATTCTTTCCTTTCAGTATTAGTACTCATTAGAGGCTTCATAGGCTGGTGTAGTTGTCAAGCAAACTTTGTAATTTTCAGTCTTTAATTATAATAACTATTTGTATTGTTGAACTTTATACGTTTTTAATAAACTAGGGTGAAGTTTTATCTTCTTAGAAAATCGTAATTGAATTCTATATTACTTCCAGTGTATCCATTTGTATTAGAAGTATGCTCGGGTGATATGCCAGAACGTTCGATCATACTAGCGATAGTATCAGGTGCGTTTCACGTCCAAGGCCTCGGCTCGGGTCGTGACAAACTTGGTATCAGAGAATAGAGTTTAAGTGTCCTAGGGTGTTTGTGAAGCTGTGTCTTGTAAATTCCTTTTTATGGTGCGAAGAGTGCCACAATTATATTAGGGAGGCTATGAGACATTTAGGATACATTTCCCCTTCTTTCATACCGTACATCGTGTAAAGAGATATTCATAAGAATCATACTCTGATTCATATGTTGTTCAAATTTCTCTGTCTATGCCTCATCCTCGAGGTGATTCATATCTTTATGGTGCTTTTAGATATATCCATCAAAAATCTTCGGGACTGCACATGGCTAGAGGGTGGCCCACTAGATTGTTTAAGTTCTTCATTTTGAAAGAATGTACTTTTGTACATATGAATCATGCGTTTGATCCTACGGTAATATTTCCTCTTAGACCCTCTCATACCTTGTTATCAATGACACTTTTAAATGAGAAAGTATGTATCCCAATCTTGGGGAGTGTTGTCATCCAAGATATAATTTGATTTAAGGTGTGGTGAGTCATAAATAGTAGAATGACTACAGGGCTAGATCTATGAAGTCGTAAGTTAAAAGCCAAAAGTGGGAGTATTGATTGGTTGGAGTATGTTGCTAAGGTCATGTTTCCAGTAGTCGCATAATGTGGTAGAATGATGAATCCTTTGATGACTGGGGAAGGTGTAGCAAGGCTTGTGTAGATGTTATGGTAGTAAATTGAGCAATAATATGTTTGATTGAGATGATTTAGAGTATATTTGAACTAGGAAAGAAGTTTATGATGACATGATATTATGTTAAAAAAGGTTAAGAATAGGTTGTGAATGGGAGGATAGAGTAGTTAAGAGTTGACAGACCTAGGCTGCACATTGTGACTTTGAAAAAGGAACTCTCTATTTTATGGAGTTATGATTGTAATTTAGGAAGGTAATGGATAAGTAGTAGTGGCGTTAAAGGAGAGTGCACTTGTAATCCGCAATTAGGCCGATGAAGAAATTAAGATCGATTGTTTTTTTCACGTACTTTCAGTGGACTAGTGTTCGTTTTTATTTTTTTGCAGCAATGAATCTGTGTAGTATGTGAGAAGTTGTGTTGTTGTCCATGACTAGTACTAGACAATATGTTGGAATTGTGAATGATCGTCATGCTAGAACAAATGGTAGTTCGGGGGAGATAATGCTAGTTTTATGCAATTGATCTAGTAGGCTTTACCTAGTGTATGCGAGCATTTATCATGATTAGTTTGCAAAAAGTGTTTATGATGATTAGTTTGACAAAAGCGTGAAGTTTCAATCATGATATATATGTGACCACTAGGTGAGACGGTAAATTGTGGCTAAGCCACAACAAAAAAGTCCGTAAGGTTTATAAAGAAAATAGTGTACCCAAAGTAGTATGTTATTACATGAGATTCTAATGATAGGTATGTATTATATGGTGACCCTGAGAGCTTAATTGAAGGGACTACAAATAGATGATATTTAAGTCCCTTAGTGTAGTTTTAATCCCATTGAGTTGGGTGAATATGAATTTAGAGACGTGATTCTAGTGGACTAATAAGAGAGAGCCAAATTGGTAAGTGTTGAAGTGAGCATAAGTTATAGAATGATGACCGTAGAGGAAAGAGAAAATTAAGGGAAGTAGCTCAAAAAAAACAAAGTTCTAGCATCAGTTTTGTATCTACAAACATAGTCTTACAGGGCAAGTTTAAGCATTCTTGTGAATAGTAATATCCCAACTGTGCAGAGTGTTGTTCTTATATCTCAGTTTAGAGAATAAGTCCGTATCTAGAATATTGACCTTTGAGCTAAGGGGGAGATGATGTGGTGTTGAACCAACCTGGGTCATGATCTTCAGGGAGTAATAAGTCCCAAAAAAAGATAAGATGAGGCCTCTATCCATTCCTATATCAATATGTTCCTTGTACTTCAGTCAAAATGACACTCTGCCCCTGTCTTGCATACTAGCATCATGCCCCGACCTAGGTTTATGCTCTTCATATTGATCCACATCCACGCTCAGTTCCTAGAATGAAAGTAATAGCTTCGCTCAATGATCCCAGACTTACTCCATGAATCCATGGATTCCAGTATGCCCAGGCCTATGAACTAACACTTCATGATTTATGTAATTAGTATATGAAGTATCCTTGCCTAATATTTACCATGAGGTTAGTCCTAAACAGAATAGGGGGAATAACATGTTGATAGATGCAAACTCTAGTAATCTATTAATATGGAGATTATAAGTTGACAATGACGGTGTGTAGTATTCAGAGGAGAAAACATAGGGAGAAGTGTTGCTAAACTTAAGGGTTATCAGTCATATCGTCTAAGATGGAAATTCTCCTCTGAATATGTTCAACACACCCTTGATTCTTGTCATGTAACTTTAGATTCTATGGAACCTACATTTAAGACCATGTTCCTTTATAGTTCTTCCTGTATATGTGTTTTTCGATTCTACAAACTCGTGCTTCATATCCTTAGTGTGATAATTTTTGTATTTATAACTCGTGCTTCTGAATTCCCTTGTAGTTGGTTGTCAAACCCATGTCATTATTACAGCTAAGCCAAACTGATAAGTACAGTACAGCAGACGATGGTAAATAGTTTCAACTCATGCATTTTCTTCTAGCCAAGACCTTCATTCGAGGACGAATGAATCCAAGGGGAGATATTGTAACACCCTAAACGTTCGAGCTAAAAATAAAACAAATTGAACCGTTCTTTATATGTACTTAAACCTGAATCAATAAATTTTATTGTATTTAAGTGTAAAGGTCATGTCTAAAGTGTCGTAGGGGTATTCGATATGAATTAAGGGCATAAGAAAAGTATAAAATAAATTTGAGTTGAGAGGTCCTTTAATGACTTTGTTTTCATACACATTCGTAACCAATTTTAAATAAGAATATCTCCTTGAATTATTAGAGTTACATGACCCATTACCTATCAAATTAAAGATATTTGAATCTTCTTTCTAACGTCACCAACGGCTCATCAATCTGAGTTCCGAGTAAAAAGTTATGCGTGGTTTACTAACTATAGTCAGAAAAGCCCTATACCAGACAAAAATTTCTATTTTTTTCTACACTTCTCACGTTGTTTTTGGGTGATTTCGTCCTTTCCTTTTCCCATAACCCCAATACGTTTCAATACTCTTTAAATCACTGTTTCTTTCATCAGTTTCTATGTTAAATAGTTCGACCATTTTCCCTCAAGTTTACATGTTAAAGACCTCACCTTCTCCATCAGTTTTATTGTATTTTCCCCATCAGTGTTTTTTATATGATTTCCATTATTAAAAACCATCCTTATTCCTCCTCTAAAACAACTCAACTCTCAAGAATTTAAGGAAATACGTTCAAAAAAGAAGTCTAATCCCTTCTCCAAATCTGAAGTTCTTCAAACGTTTTGAGGTATGTAGAACCATCCCTTTACATCTGTAAGTTCTGTTGTTGTTTATCTTATAATCTTAACATGTCTAGTAGTTTCTCTCATAATCTTAACTTGTCTATTTTTCTAGGAAATCAGGATTTCTTTAGCTTCATCCGATATGTTAGTTCTTTAAATATGTTTTCTGGGAATCTGGAAATTCACTACAGATCATGACTACCTATTCATTTCATTTTGTGAAAATCATCAAAGCTTGCTTAGATAGAAACCTTATTCCCTTTCGTATCACAAGTTGATATTGATTCCAGATTGTTTGTTGACATGCCAAATCTCTGTAAGTTAAACCAGTATGTGTAACTGCTAGTGTGGTTTTGGTTGTATCTGTCCTTCTCTGGTAATCTATAACAAAACTACCAGAACTTATCACAACAAAAAGAAACTTACAGAAAGATATGAAAGTTGAGAAAGCACAACTTTTCATCTGGGAAAAACATTACGGAACCTAAGTCTCAACAAAGTAAAAATAATAATCACCAATTACAGAATATTTAATGTGTGAAACTACTGCATCTATTGGTTCAATTGAACAACTTTCAATGATATACCTTCTCTGTTAAATCTCTTTTGATTTTCTCAATTGGTGTCTCTATAGGAACGTTTACTTCTCAGGAAATTTTCCAGTTCCTAATTGTCCAAAACTGGAAAATATAATTGCTCCCATAAAGTGTTGTCACAATTCCCTTTGAGCTGCTTCCAGTGGATTCTCTTAAATGCTTTCCAATACCTGCTATTCCAACCTCTTGGACGTGAATGACCATAATTGTCATAGCTTCAAGTAACCTGTTTTTTGCGATCACAGTCAGCAAAGATGTGAAGACAAGTCTCGCAAATCTACCTATTCTGTAGGTTATAATTAATATCATCACTCTGTGAACTAGCATATGTAAGTCATATTGACGAATTATAGCATTGTGAACCATGAAATTAACTACCAATCCTCTCCAATAATAATGTTAGCTGATGATTATGAACCTATTACAGTTAACTCTCAATATCACCCCTAAAGTGGCAACGCATAACCATGATCCTAAAAAGCTAAACTATGAGCATGAGACTAAAACGGCTAATATCTTCTTTCAAGAACTAATAAAGTAAATGAGATAACTTCATGAGCATAAGGGAATTGGTTAGATAACCGTGAAGGTATAGGTCTAAAGGACAAATGCCCAAAACTATGTTTGCCGACATAGGATAGCGATCAATTCGCAAGTTAATTGACTTTTTTTTTCTTCATGTGTCCTGAAAAGGGGCTAACCATGGATACTTGCTAGCAAATCATGTCAAGTAACGTCCTGTGCCCGGAAAGGTATAGGACGGCTTAGCTGATCAGGCTGATATTAGACTCCATGCACTCACATGGTGGTTTATGACGGTTCACTGCTTTCGCCAAAAAATAATCAAAGGAATTTAACTCTGCTTTACATTATCAATTATAAATTTAGTTTACATTCTTGTTCCTTTCAAATTCACTTATATTTGAATTTTATTGTTACTTCTAATCTTTTGTTGTACTACCCTTCTGCAATGGTTTTACATACCAATACATTTTACGTATTGACCGTATTTTTCACTACATCATTTTATGATGTAGGTTCTGGCTCTCAAGTCCACGGTCAGGCACCTTATTAGGATTCCTAACTTCTACTATTGTTGAGCCTCTTTCCTACCAAGAGGCTGAATGAGATATGATGTTTTTTTTTAATTTTCTTTCCTTTCAGTATTAGTACTCATTAGAGGCTTCGCAGGCTAGTGTAGTTGTCAAGCAAACTTTGTAATTTTCAGTCTTCATTTATAATAACTATTTGTATTCTTGAACTATTAATAAACTAGGGTGAAGTTTTAACTCCTTAGAAAATCGTAATTGAATTCTATATTACTTCCACTTTATCCATTTGTATTAGAAGTATGCTTGGGTGATATGCTAGAATATTCACTCGTACTAGCTATAGTATCGGGTGTGTGTCACGTCCGAGGCCTCTGCTCGGGACATGATAGTATTATACTTGGGATATGACAGAAACGGGTGAGTCGTCCATCATTCGGAAGGCCTTTACTTATATGTTGAGTCTTTCAGTGCATGGTCCAGCCAGGGGCTTTGTCCCGGTCTAGATAGTTAGTTCTCTGTCATATTTTTTGATACAGTAATATTATTAATTTCCCTTGAATTTCATTTTTTTATCTTCCGCACTTTGATTCATGTATGGATTTTGCTTATGATAGTATGCTAAGGGGTCTCTTAGCCCTTCGAAGTTCGGGATACCCATTGTGGACAGGGCCTTGATTTGGGTCGTGACATCCGTGTACCTTATTCATATTGTATTATGTTGCTATGAACTTACAGATCCACATACTTCTGAAGTGATAGGAAAAGAACTGACCATTTACATCATATTCTCGTCTGATCCTATTGAGATATTGTGACAACAATGTTTCTATAGCATTTAGGATTTCCTACAACAACCAGACAACTAAATTATAGATCTCAAGAAAAATCTATCAACTTTTTGAACGACAGCAAAACTGTAGGCAACAAGATTTATACTACTAGGAATTATACAAATGAATCTTATTTCATCAACTTGCCAGTTGAGTACCTGGCAAGATCCCATCGGTACTGGTGCTATGGCACCCTCTTGAGTTGGAGCTAGAGTAAGTAACTGCTAGTTGAATTGGTATATGATTTGAACTAGAAAGGTTTATGGATATAATATGGTAAATTATCCATTAATTTTTTAAAATTTGACAAGTATTGATGGACATTTATTTTTGGTATACTGTAAAAGTAAAGATGAATGGAGGCAGTAGTACAACTTCCACTGATTGTCGATTACTACTTTCGACAAAATTTTGGAATCATCCATACGTAAGCATTATTGTGTCATTTTCCTTCTTTGCTTTTGTTCTCTACATGCCAGTTTTCATTCATCAAAAGAAAAGAAAATAAGGGTAACGATTATTGATGAAGATAGAGGCAGAGTTACGATTTAAAGTTTTAGGATAATGAATGTTTTAATATAAATGATGAATGGTTAAGTATTTATTATAGAGTATGAATTAAATATATTCATGAATAATTTATATTAAAACATTAAATTTATAAACTTTATAATTTATAATTAACTATTCATCATTTGTATTAAAACATTTGTTATCCTAAAACTCTAAATCGTAGTTTTGCCTCTATCTTCATCAAGAATAATTGTCCCTTTTTTTCTTGCTTTTGATGAATGAAAACCGCCATGTAGAGAACAAAAGAAAAGAAGGAAAAGGACAATGCTTATATGAATGACTCCAAAAATGTAGTAGTAAGTACTAATAGACAAGAAGTGGAAGTTGTAATACTGTCTCCGTTCAGGTTTACTTGTACAGTTTATCTAAAATAAATGTCCATTCTAAGAAAAATTAATGAATATTTGGCCAATTTATATCAATTCTATCCTTGATATTAATTATTAATCATAAGAAGAAAAATTTAAGGATAGAAAGTACTCTCTCCATCCCATTTTATGTGTCAACTTTTGACCGGACAAGGAGTTCAACTTCTTCTGAAGAATATAACTATAGTCATCTTCAAACGTGCATATCTTTTGGATCAAAATGAATTTTTTCACTCAAAATGCAGCATCAGATATGTAATTGAATTAGCTTTCTAATGACACCAATTTTGCCTTAATTTGATATCGGAGGAAAAAGTTATGGTAAAATTACTGAAGCACTGTCAAATCTTCCAATGACAACGACTCATTGTCAAACATAATGGATCGCCAGGACGGAGTCGTTTCCATGGATGTAGGGGACGAATTTGGGACCTTTGACCACGACTCAAGCAACTACTTATGGAAAAACCTAACAAGTTATTGCTTAAGTTGTCGGGACTACTTTCAAGAGTTTTGTAGATAGTTTTGGAGGGGTTTTCGGGTATTTTCCCACTCTTTAACCCTAAGACTACATCATTTAAGTTATTATTATGCTAAATATAAAGCCTAAACAACTCCAAATCCCTCATTCTCAATACAACACACAAATTACTCAAGAAACGTACGATTTTCCACTCCTCCAAAGCAAGAAATTAGGGTTCTTCATCTCCAAGTTCAAATCCTCAAAATTTTTGTTCAAGAATCAAGACTAATCAGGTATGTTGGAATTCAGTGAGGATCTCCTTTCATTATCATTCCTAAATTATGATTTTTGTTCATGAATTTTATGATCTTCATCAACTATGATTTTACCCGATTGTTACTCTAAGCTTAAATTCATTTCCTCATGGTATAATTGTCACTAATAAGCATGTTTTAATGATAATTCATGATTTCTTAGGCCCATACAATATCATTCAAGCTATTCTTAAATCCATGCATAATTACATGATTTTAGTTAAAATTTCAAGCATATGATCCTATTATATGAGATATATCAGTTTCCTAGCTATTAAGGATTATTTATCATGATTTTGCGGATTTCAATCTATATTAGTTGGCATACCATGTTTTCCTATGAAATTTAGTATTTTTTCATACTTAGAATTATGAACCCTTGGTATGTTGGTAAATTCTTGATTCTGGACTTCAGTTATGAAATTAATTATTATATTCAAATCATAAATTTTTTACTGTTTAGTCACATTACTCAGAGTTGGTGGGTTGTGAATATCCGATACCTAGGGATTCATGCATATATCAGTTTTCATGATTTTAAGGGAGTCAAATTATCAATTGATGATATTTCCAAAATGTAATCATAATGAGCAGTATATTTTTCAGTGTCATTCAGTTGGAAGTATTATTTAGCACCGAGTGAACACAGGGATGAAGTCTAAGCCAGTTATGCTTGAGACCTCTAGTAGTAGTTCCAAAATTACAGAAATAAGGTCCCCCCGTAGGTTATAAGGGGTCACCCGTCAGTTGAGGCATGACACCCTAGTAGTTCAGGACCTCATCTTAGTAGATCCACGCCAGCCAGTAATGGTAACCTTGGCCAGGTACTAGCACTCCTCCAAAAGGGGTTACAGATTAGACCTGATATGGTCAGATTAGGGTATGTCGATTATTGTTAGCTCCCATAGTCCTCAATTTATTTTTCAGTTTATAATTCAGTTCAGATTAAGCATGACCCTGTAATCAGTTATTCAGTTATATTCAGAACATGTTTATACTTGGTCATTGCATTAGTTCACATCCCGTAGTTTCAGACCCAATATTAATACATGTTCTTATGTTTAGTTTTAATTTCTTTTATACTATTAATTTTAAGAATATCACATTTTTTACGTACAAACATGTTTTAAATGCATATTTCAGCTAATGGCTTATGTCCTTAGTTTTAAAGAAATTTTAAGTGTTTTCATGACTAGTGCATAACTCACATTCTCATCTGTGTACATTTCTCATGTGTTGTACATTTAGGTGCTTACTATAGGATCATAGCCAAGCAGATCATAGCATTCAACCAGCAGGTCATGAGTTCTCTTATTTCTAGGACTCAATCCAGTTACAATTCAAATATTTCACACTAATAGAAAACTTCTTATTACCTGGGGATTTTCATAGGGATAATGTGGAAAAATCCTCAGGTAATTTGATTACCTACGGATTTTCTTACCAGTTAGAATCCAAAGGAAATACCTTTATAGGTAATTATTACCTGCGAATTTATAAAATCCCTAGGTAATTTAGCTGCAGAAATAAATCCGTAGGTATGTTATTTGCAAATTTACCTGCGGATTTTACCTACGAATTTTTACGAAAAACTTACAAATTATTCCCCACAAAAATTCTCAAGTAAATTCCTAGGTAATTTAGTTGCGGAAATAAATCCGTAGGTACGTTATTTCCGGATTTATTTGTGATTAAGCATCAAAATTTTGCATGAATTATTTGATAAAATTTCATAAAAAGGATTTTACCTATGGATTTTCAGGAAAAAATTCTCAAATTAATCCCCACAAAGATTCTCAAGTAAATTCCTAGGTAATTTAACTGCAAAAATAAATCAGCAGGTACGTTATTTGCGATTAACCATAAAAATTTTGCATGAATTATTTGGTAAAATTTCTTGCAGATATTTATGAAATTATTTCACAAAAAGATTCGTATAAAATATCCCAAGTAAATTTGCAAGAACAAATTTTTTCAAGAAAATTTTCATAAATATTTAGCATGTACATCCGCATAAAAATTCTCAAATAATAATGCACACGTAAATTACTAAAAACATTTCACAATTAATCAAAAATCTATTCAAAACCTTCAATAATTCTCAAAAACATCATTCAATACAAATATAATGTAAACTCTTACGGCTAACAAAAAAACATAACTCAAAACATCCACATTAATAATGTATGATTCTTAAATGGTCCAAAACAAAATATTTTAAACTTGAATCCTCAATAAAACTACCAACCATCAGAATCAGATCACTTTCATTCACGTTATCAGAATAATCAATTTCATTCACTTCGTTAGAGTCACCATCACTTTCATCCTCATAAGCCTGACTGTCTTTTTGAGATGAGTGTTCATCATTTGTAAATGATTTCTTGTATACATGCTTCATCAACAAGTCTAATTGCTTTCTCATCCTCCTTCCATAATAGATTCACTTTGAGCAGCTAATATTTCTTGTTTCTTTCTTTCAAACTCATTCTACATAAGAATATGTTAGTTCACGTCATAAAAAGTGCTAACAATACATTATTACCATAAATTATATGATATTATAGTATCAAATAAAATCATTACAGTCAACCAATATAAATATGTATATATTAGCATTTTCAAGTAACTATACTTAACCATTTTCAAGTCATTATTACACATTTCAAGTCACTACACTTGACCATTTTCAAGTAACTAATTCACATTTCAAGTTACTACACTTAACCATTTTCAATTCACTAGTACATATTTCAAATCACTACACTTAACCATTTTTAATAATTAATTCATATTTCAAGTAATTATACTTAACCATTTTCAAGAAACTATACTTACCCACTTTCAAGTATCTACACTTTAACAATTTTCAAGTCACTACTACACGTTTCAAGTCACTATACTTAACCATATTTTCAAGTAACTACCACTACTAGAAAAAAACAAGAAAAGTGACCACAAAAACCGATCACATGTGATCGCTTTTCCTATTTTCACTTCAAGTCACTAATTCACTTCACAAATTACCAAACTAAACTAAATTCAAAATGAAAGTTCACATTTCAAATACTTACACTTAAATATTTTCAAGTCACTAATTCACTTCACAAGTTACCAAACTAAACTAAATTCAAAACAAAATTTCACATTTCAAGTACCTACACTTAAACATTTTCATGTCACTAATTCACTTCACAAGTTACTAAATTAAACTAAATTCAAAATAAAATTTCGCATTTCAACTACCTACACATAAAACATTTTCAAGTTGCTAATTCACTACTCAAGTGATCATGTACTTTACTAAATTCAATACAAAAGTTCACATTTCAAGTGCCTACACTTAAGCATTTCAAGTAACTACTTCACTTCAAAAGTGATCATGTACTTTACTAAATTCAAAATAAAAGTTCACATTTCAAGTATGTCACGACCCGAACTAGGGCCTAGCCGTGATGGACATCCCAAACCATTAAGGCCGGGGCGTCCTACTCTATCTGGTAATGATGCACAACATTCATGTAATAAAAGAAGACGTGGAAATATAATTTGATAGGGAAACATGGTCAGACTCTTGATTTATTTTAACAATAAGGAACGAAATCCAAAATCAACTAAACAAGATCTGGAACAGTCTGCGAAATCTCTAATACATAATCAAATGACAACTGTCAGAAACTGGGAAAAGGCCCCCAGTGGACCTAAACCAAAATAAATAACATAATCTAAAAGACACGGCCTTCTGGAATTAAGAAGGCCCACCAACTGCAGACTTTATTCCTATCTGAAAACTCTACTGTTTAGCAGGACCTCTGAACTGATCTTTAGACCCTGGGAGGTAGGGGGTTAATACAAATGTATTGGTACGCAGAGCAAATCCAAAATAATAATTTATATTCAACATATATGCGAGCAATTTAAAATAATTCATAAAAATATCATATGGTAAGAAATCGCATGGGCATTTTCGAAAGACTCTAAAAAATCATCTGAACTCTGTGACACTCTTTGTTTTACTTCTACGCTAGGTGGTATACCCTACAACTCTGAGATTCCACAGTCTATATGGAATCCTCCATTGACTCGGCGGGAAAGTCTCCAACCCAAGTGCGCTGCAAGGGTTAGAGTCTCTGACTCTGCTACGCCATACGGCTGTCGCCAGCATAAAAAGAATATGCCCAGATCGGCAAATCACAGTTTTAGGCTAAGAGTTACTTGAACTCAAACCTTCTACAGGTAACCACCTAACCCTCTTTAAGCCCATTTTTAACTCTATAAAACATATTTGAAAACATACTCTGTTATGGCATGCATACTTATGGTATCGTCATACCATTGATTTGCAAGTCACATCTCTGAGCCATTATTAGAATATTACAATCTTTGTTTTAAAAACATAAATTTAGAACCACCATATCAATAAATCATTTCAAAGAATTCCTTCTCTAAAACTCATGTAAACACATATATGATACTCTCTTTGTCAAACTTTCAATGATACAAGGTGGCCATGCCAAACTCTTAATGTCATGCAACTCTTTCTCTTTTAACAAAATATATTTACATTAAGAAACTCCCTCTCTTAAATCTCTAAAACATGCTCAAAGTACTATGGTATTTGAGTAAAAAACTTTCAAGCAATAATTCATGCATTTCAATCAATCACCATCAGATCATAAACATAAGGTAATCACAAGAGAGAGATTTTCATTATTTTAGCTCTCAAACAAATATTCAATTTCAAGTTTAATACATATACTTATATGTGTAAATCAATTTAAGGGGATAAGGCCTAAAGGCCAAAACAATAATATCATTAAACATGCAATAAGCATAATAAAATCATGGAGTTTAACAAATTCATGCTTGATGATCTTTAAATCAAAATTGAGTGTTTTCAACAAGCCCATGTAGTTTTAGGATAAACCCCACGTACCTTAATTTAGAAGCTTTTGAATGAAATCTCGCGTTAGGGATGCTATATGTACGATTGATGGGTACTTCTTGTAGCCCTCGCAATGGGGATTCAGATTCTTGAAGATTTAAGGAAAAGCTACAGTTAAATCTTGAGATATGTTTATTTTTGGGTTGAAACCCTAAGAAGTGTTCTTGGTGATTTTGAGAGAAATTATGTTATTTTGGTGTTTGGGGAATTTAATCCCATGTTATGGCTGAATAGGGGGAGGAAAATACCACTTTTTCCCTTAAAAACACAAAAACAGAACCTGAAAATTGATTGAGTGCGATAGAGCGTGTGTCGCACGCTAATCGTGTGATGCTACTATCTCAGTCATGAAAATGGCCATAACTTTTAACTCATGTATCGAATTTTGGCGGAATTGGTATCGTTGGAAAGCTAATTTGAAGAGCTTTCATTTGAAATATAGTAGGCCCTCTAATTCATTATATACAAAGAGTTATGGTCTATTGATGTCGACCCAAGTTTCGACGCTCACTCAAACTCGAATGACAGGAAAGCTTTCAACTCGTCCTTGAGTTTGGGGACCTCTACGATCTCAATTCATGCTCAAATTGGTTCCCATACTACAAAATTGATTAACATGCCAAATTTGTATAGGATTAATGACTTTTTGATCATCTATGCATAGAAATGACGGTTTTCATTCTAGCCCAAAATATGGGCAGTTACATTATCTCCCCCTTGGGATCATTCGTCCCCGAATAATGGGTAGGAACGTTAAATCTTAAAGGTATGGAATAAGGTGTACCTGATATGTCCTCTAAGAAGGGATATAGCATCTCAAGTTGTCATCACAACACACTTTCTTGAAACTGAATTCTGAGCTAACTTGACTTTACTTGCTTCAAGGAGCTAATTAATGCTGAGAGTTTAGGATTCCCTCCGAAGTGTTTATGATCAGATCACACACATTGAATTTGGAAGTGATAACTTATTTATGTATGAATCATGAGGCAACAATAGTTGGATCGTACAAAGGTATTACACTATCTGAGTTGAAATACTTTGGAAAATTTGAGATTATGCGCTGAACTCTTATGAATTGGGTCATGACTAGATAGCTTAGTCTGAAAGAAGATGCCTGGACTAAACTGAATTCGCAATTTACATGGATGGAATAAATTATCTCTTTGGATGGTCACACGCATGAGACTTTGGATAGTAGGACTGGGTGAAAAGGTGGAAAAACCACAGTAACTTGTCTGCCTGACTGTTAAGCAGAATTGTTGGTTACACAGACTGAATTATACTGGACACTTATACTTAACTGTAGTATCTCTTCAACACTCTTTCTAAAGAAGTTCTGGTGGCATTAGGGAGAAAAGAATCTTTCTAAACTTTGCATTAGACATTCACAAATACTCAAAGCATCTATTCATTTGTATACAAACACGACATTCAAACCTATCTTTATACCCACATATGAACTTCTAAAAAAACACTCATAAAGCATCTCTCTCATATTCTCTAATACTTCTATCCACAACAACTTCCCTGCACTATTCAGATAATACACATAAAATATTCTAAACTAACCAAGTCATACATGAAACTTCACCTCAAAATTCTTTCAACTTATGGACTTACATAAAACAAGCACACAACAATTTTTCCAAAATATAACACATAAAACTTCAACTAACCTTGACATGTATCAAATACTTGGCCTCAATCTTACTCCACCATTACTACCTTAACTTAAATAAGCACGCAACCATTTTTCATCAATAAGAAATGTTTACTCTTTCCTATCTAGAAAACTATTCATCATCACTATCTCGACCTAAGGGAAAAGGTCACTGAAAAATTGGAATACCGGAATATGGAACATGAGGGGAGTACTAATTATAACTTGATACCCTATTGAGGCGTGAGGAATAGAGCACTCGCGACTGGAATTAATAAAGATATCTAATCTGAGGACATACCTGATATAAATCAGAATTTTCACTGATCCTTAAGACTATCACATGTGCATAAGAGTCATGAACTGCATGGCCTTAATTTTTGGAATTCATAACTTACGAAAAGTGATTCTTACTGCTGAACAAATTGGGAACTCATCATACTAGGAACTAGGAGAGTACATGATTCCTTATCATATGCATGAACACAGACTATGATCATGAAGATGAAACATAAAGCATGAGTATCTATCTAAATAACTGAAGTAAGCTGCTAAAATAGGAATAGATTGAGCATCGTTCTTTCTCATGGCCAATTCCACCACTTACTGGCACTTCTATTAGCATCTGAAAACTTGACTTGGTTACTAGTTCTATCATCTCCACCTTAGGTTTAAGCCATTACTCTAAGTCTATGAACCACTATATACACTTTGGTATAAATTGAAATCACTTTACTCTAGTGTCGGACATATAAGAATAGATATAAAACTAAACTTACCTTGTAAGACGGCATATTCATGTATAGCAACCAATGCTAATACCTCCTTATAAGATTTAACCCTTAAGTTTTGATATCCCCAAAAGTCATCATATAACAGCTTAAACATTCACCAACTTAGGTTCTCCTAACACTAAACGTGGATATCTCCAAACCTTTGACGGACCATAAGACTTCTGTCCTAGTCTACCAGCATTATGCCTGCAAATTTATATTTCTAAACCATGAGAATCAACATTATACAAAAAGGTTCAGCATCATTAATTATAACCTCTTAACTTGGCTATCAATAGCATCACATATTATATAACTAGTCTTTCTTAGCCTAGCAACTCAAAGGTACTACTATGTCTACTAGCCATACGCAACATGTAATAGTCTTAGAAAAATACCATCACCTCATATCACCTTGGCATACTTCTACTTCATGCATACAACATCATACTTCATTACGAATCAAATAAACTTAAGCGATTGCATACACCGTTCAAGCCTAGTAGCTCAATTCCATATAACTAGTATCATTAACCAAGAAATCATCACATCCGCCTTCATGGACTTAAACTGTTCAAACTTAATGTCAAGTGCTAAACATGATTTGCAACCCAACAGTACACACAATTCTCACAAAACATACATCATTAATCTTATGCCACTATTCTTACAACCATATTTTAAATTTAAATTCAAGCCTATAGTATAGTATCAATCACCTACCACCAATGAAGAATGTAACATAATATACTAGCCCATCAAATTGGGACATTCTACCTAAATACCTTAGTTTATCTAGATACTACCCACGACTAAAACACCTTTATGACCTTACTCTTATACCTCAAAAATCTACCACATACCTTCTCACAAGTAGTACTAGTTTACAACTACCAATGAAAAGAAGGTCAAGGAGGATAAAGTCACATAATAGACATGGTCAACCTTAATCTTATATTATAACCCCATATAATCTTATCTACTTATATGGCTTTCTCATATCACAAATACTTACCCAAGCTTACATTTAGACTACCTTCAAATTCCATAAATAACCATAAGTCTATAATTATAACTTACTGGCTCATCTAGCCATTTTCATACTTTAAGAAGACAACAATTCACCTTAACTAATAACTCCTTCTCTACCTTCTACTAAACTAACACACAAGGACATATCAATTCATTACCAACTCAATCTCATACAAAAAGATTCGTCTATGCATATATTCAATAAATCGCCCTTACCACTTTTCTTTCCATTATGCCTCTAAACCCCCAGTTCCAACTAACAAAAGAACAATAAGATGAACAACAAGTTGCTAATGAATCGATATAGGCCTCACACGACTTCACTAGACTATGATTTTGTGTTTTGAATAAGAAAATGAGAGAAATGAAAAGGCAACTATGCTGGTGAATCGAAAGAGCCCCACACGGCTTCACTAGACTTTGATTTTTAAAAATATAATTATAATAAAATTACAAGAGATAGAAACTTAATACATAATAATCGATGATATAAGAATACATATCTTACTTTGTATGAATAAAAATTTGATTCAAACACTTCCCCCATAGACTACCATACAATCCAAACATGTTACTAGCTACCACATTAGTCTATCACTATAATGGGGTAAATCATCCTCAAACATCGGTTATTCAACTAAAATATTTTTTTACACAAAAGTCACCCTCACTCTAACTACTAACCTTATGACTTAATATCACCAGTTTCTTGGTCTAATCTCACGACCAATAGGTCATGCAACAACACATTAACTTATACTACTTTTTGGGTGGAAATACTGTTCCAACATTCTTCTACACATCATTTCCCTTTGTAGGCATGACATCTGCAATATAAATTTTGAAAAGGACTGAATACACTTAATACTGCTGACTGAAAAGTATGATATCAGCGGAATCAAAGTTCACACTGGAATCAATATACTCTAAAGCACTAACAGACTCTTCTCCAGCCCTTGCACAATTTTAAAATCTTATATGGCTCAATCAGAAAGGACCATAACATTTAAATTCTAAACTTCTGCACTTGTTTCACCTCAACAATGAGACATATCTGAGAACATCAAAGTAAGGAAGGAATGGGATAACTTTAATTTCGTATGACAACACCATAGCATGAACAAGAGTATGAAAGGGAAACATTCCTAAACGCCTAGTAGCCTCCTTCTTATAAGTGCGGCGTGCTACACACCCATAAACAAGACTCTACCCGACGTAATTTCACAGACACCTTGGGACCATAAACCATGCTCTGATACTAAGTTTGTCACGACCCAAACTAGGACCTGGCTGTGACGGACATCTCGAACCATGAAGGCATGGGAATCCTACTTTACCTGGTAATCATGCACAACATTCATATCATAAAAGAAGATGCAGAAATATAATATGATACGGAAACATGGTCATACTCTGGATTTAGTTTAATAATAAGGAATGAAATTTGAAATCAACTAAACAACATCTGGAATAGTCTACGAAATCTCTATTACATAATCAAATAAAAACTATCTGAAACTGGGATAAGGCCCCTAGTTGACCTAAACCAAAATAACTAACATAATCTAAAAGACACAGGCCTTCTAGAATTAAGAAGGCTCACCAACTGTACACTTCACTATTGTTTGCAAATTCTACTGTTTGGCAAGACCTCTGAACTGAGCTTTAGACCCTGGGAGGTAGGGGGTCAATACAAATGTACTGATACGTAGAGCAAATCCAAAATAATAATTTATATTCAATATATATGAGAGTAATTTAAAACTGTTCATAAGCATATCACATGGTAAGAAATCACATGGGAATTTTTAAAAAACTCTGAAAAATCATCTGAACTCTATGACACTATTTGTTTTACTTCTGCGCTAGGTGGTATACCCTTCAACTATGAAATTCCATGGTCTGCATGGAATCCGCCATTGACTCGACGGGGAATCGTCCAACCCAAGTGTGCCGCAAGGCTTGGAGTCTCTGACTATACTACACCACACGACCATTGCTAGCATAAAAGTAATATATCCAGATTGGCAAATCACGGTTTTAGGCTATTAGTTACTTGAACTCAAACCTTCTTTGGGTTACCACCTAACCCTCTTTCAGCCCATTTTCAACTCTTTAAAACATGCATTCTCTGAAACATATTCTGTAAACATACTCTGTTATGGTATACATACTTATGGTATCATCATACCATTGACTTGCAAGTCACATCTCTGAGCTATTATCAGTATATTATAATCTCTATTTTCAAAATCTAAATTCGGAACCAACCACCATATCAATAAATCATTTCAAACTCATGTAAACATATGTATGCAACTCTCTTTGTCAAACTTTCAATGATTCAAGGGGGCCATGTCAAACTCTTAATTTCATGCAAATCTTACTCTTTTAACAAAATATATTTACATCAAGAAACTCCTTCTCTTAACTATCTACAACATGCTCAAAGTACTATGGTATTTGAGTAAACTATTTTCAAGCCATAAATCATGCATTTCAATCAATCATCATAAAATAATAAATATAAGGTTATCACAGGAGTGGCATTTTCATTATCTCGTACACAAATCTTCAATTCAAGTTTCATACATATACTTATATGTGTAAATCAATTTAAGGGGATAAGGCCTAAAGGCCAAAACAACAATATCAATAAACATGCAATAAGCATAATAAAATCATAGATTTCAAAACCCTTTTAACAAATTCATGCTGGATGATCTTTAAATCAAAATTGAGTGTTTTCAATAAGCCCATGTAGTTTTAGGATAAATCCCACATACCTTAATTTAGAAGCTTTTAAATGAACTCTCGTGTTAGGGATGCTATACGTACGATTGATGGGTACTTCTTGTAGCCCTCGCAATGGGGACTCCGATTCTTGAAGAATTAAGTAAAAGCTACGGTAAAATCTTGAGATATGTTGATTTTTGGGTTGATACCCTAAGGAGTGTTCTTGGTGATTTTGAGAGAAAATAATGTTATTTTGGTGTTTGGGGGATTTAATCCCGTGTTATGGCTGAATAGGTGGTGGAAAATACCAATTTTGCCATTAAAAACATGAAAACAGAACCTGAAAATTGGGTGAGTGCGACAGAGCATGCGTCGCATGCTAATCGCACAATGCTACTATTTCAGTCATGAAAATGGCCATAACGTTTTTCCCAGGTATCGGATTTTTGCAGAATTGGTATCGTTGCAAAGCTAATTTGAAGAGCTTTCATTTGATATATAGTAGGCCCTATAATTCATTATATAAAAAGAGTTATGGTCGATTGAAGTTGACCCATATTTCAACGCTCACTCAAACTTGAATGACAGGGAGGCTTTTAACTCACCCTTGAGTTTGGGGATCTCTACGATCTCAATTCATACTGAAATAGGTTCCCATACTACAAAATTGATTAACATGCCAAATTTTCATAGGATTAATGGCTTTTCGATCATCTACGCATAGAAACGGCGGTTTTTATTCTATCCCGAAATGCGGGGTGTTACATTATCTCCCTCTTGGGATCATTCATCCCCGAATGATGGGTAGAAAAGTTGAATCTTAAAGGTATGGAATAACGTGGACATGATATGTCCTCAAAGAAGGGATATAGCATACCAAGTTGTCATCACAGTACTTTATAATGAAACAGAATTCTGAGCTTACTTGACTTTACTTGCTTTAAGGAGCTGATTCATACTGAGAGTTTAGGATTACCTCCGAAGTGTTATGCTAAAATCACACTCATTGGATTTGGAAGTAATAACTTATGTATGTATGAATCATGAGGCAACAGGATTTAGATCGTACAAATATATTGCACTGTCTGAGCTGAAATACTTAGGAAAATTTGAGATTATGCGCTGAACTCTTATGAAATGGGTCATGACTACATAGCTGAGTCTGAAGATGATACCTGGACTAAACTTAATTTGCAATTTACATGGATGTAATAGATTATCTCTTGGGATGGTCATACGCATGAGACTTCGGATAAAAGGACTAGGTGAAAAGGTGAAAAACCACAGTAACTAATTTGCTTGACTGTTAAGCTTAATTGATGGATACACAGACTGAATTATACTGGACACTTATACTTAACTGTAGTATCTCTTCAACACTCTTTCTAAAGAAGTTCTGGTAGCATTAGGGAGCAAAGAATCTTAGGCATGATTTACACAAGACATCCAACTAAGGAATCACAAATTTGGCACTACTCTATTGCATGGAATATAGATATTTAACTCATAAGCTAGGATAGAATTTCTGGGTCTTAGGCAATGAAACTTCTTACTTTCAAGGTTAGCCACACTTCAAAAATACTTTCTCAACTTTATTTTCCCCTTAAACACCACGTTCATTGATTCAACTTATTTTTCTCACATAGCCGTTGATATTTCAATCTACTAATGTCTAAATTGAACTAAATCCCCTCACCAACTTCCAGCCCAACTCAAAATCACAAAACGCACCACATAATATTGTAGTACTAGTCTGAATCATGAATTCACTGCACCCTGCATTTCAGAATTCCTCATCTCATTCATAATTCTTATTGCAACTCCAGCAATCACCTTCAACTTTGCATTAGATATTCATATACACTCAAAGCATCTATTCATTTGTATACAAACATGACATTCAAGCCTATCTTCAAACCCACATATGCACTTCTAAACACTCATAAAGCATCTTTCTCATATTCTCTAATACTTCTATCCACAACAACTTCCCTGCACTATTTAGATAATACACATAAATTATTCTCAACTAACCAAGCCATACACGAAACTTCACCTCAGAATTCTTTCAACTTATGGACTTACATAAAATAAGCACACAATAAGTTTTTCAAAATATAACAAATAAAACTTCAACTAACCTTGGCATGTATCAAAGATTTAGCCTCAATCTTACTCCACAATTACTACCTTAACTCAAATAAGCACGCAACCATCTTTCATCAACAAGAAATGTTTACCCTTTCACATCTAGACAACTATTCATTATCACTATCTCAGCCTAAGGGAAAATGTCATTGAAAAATTAGAATATCGGAATACAGAACATGAGGGGAGTACTAAGCATAACTTGATACCCTACTGAGGCATGAGGAATAGAGCACTCACGACATGGAATCATTAAGGAGATCTAATCTGAGGATGTACCTGATATAAATCAGAATTTTCACTGATCTTTAAGAGTTACATGTGCACAAGAGTCATGAATTGAATGACCTGAATTTTTGGAATTCATAACTTACGGAAAGTGATTCTGACAGCTAAACAAACTAGGAACTCATCATACTAGAAACTCATCATACTAGGAACTAGGAGAGTATATGATTCTCTATCATATGCATGAACACGGACTATGATCATGATGCTAAAACATAAAGTATAAGTATCTATCGGAATAACTGAAGTAAACTGCTGAAATAAGAATAGATTGAGCATTGTTCTTTCTCACGGCCAATTCCACCACTTCTTGGCACTTCTATTAGCATCTGAAAACATGACTTGGTTACTCGTTCTATCATCTCCCTCTAAGATTTAAGCCATTACTCTAAGTGTGTGAACCACTATATACACTCCGGTATAAATTGAAATCCCTTTACTCTAGAGTCAGGGATATAACAATAGATATAAAACTAAACTTACTTTGTAAGACGGTATCTACATGTATAGAAACTAATGCTAATACTTCATTCTAAGATTTAACCCCTAGGTTTCTATAGCCCTAAAAGTCATCATATAACAGCTTAAACATTCACCAACATAGGTTCTCCTAATACTAGACATGGATATCTCCAAACCTTTGATGGACCATTCCACTTCTCTCATAGTCTACCAGTATCATGCCTGCAAACTTATATTTCTAAACCATGAGAATCAACATTATACAAAAAGGCTCAACATCATTAATCATAACTTCTTAACTTGGCTATCAAGAACATCACATATTATCTAACTAGTTTTTCTCCACCAAGTAACTCAATGGTACTACTATGTGTACTAGCCACACGCAACATGTAATAGTCTTAGAAAAATACCATAACCTCATATCACCTTGGCATACTTCAACTTCATACATACAACATCTTACTTCATTGCGAATCAAATAAAGTTAAACAATTGCATACACCGTTCAAGCCTATTAGTTCACTTCCATATAACTAGTATCATTAACCAAGAAATCATCACATCCGCCTTGATGGACTTAAACTGTTTAAACTTAATGTCAAGTGCTAAACATGATTTGCAACCCAACAGTACACACAATTCTCACAAAACATACATCATTAATCTTATGCCACTATTCTTAAAACCACATTTTAAATTTAAATTCAAGCCTATATTATAGCATCAATCACCTACCACCAATGAAGAATGCAACATAATAGACTAGTCCATCAAATTGGGACATTCTACCAAAATACCTCATTTTATCTAGATACTACCCACGATAAAACACCTTTATAACATTACAACTATACCTTAAAAATCTACCACATACCTTCTCACAAGTAATACTAGTTTACTACTACCAATAAAAAGAAAGTCAAGGTGGGTAAAGTCACATAATAGACATGGTCAACCTTAATCTTATATTATAACCCCATACAATCTTATCTACTTATACGGCTTTCTCACATCACACTTACTTACCCAAGCATACATTTAGACTACCTTCAAACTCCACAAACAACCACGACTCTATAATTATAACTTACTAGCTCATCTAGCCATTTTCATACTTCAAGTAGACAACAATTCACCTTAACTAATAACTCCTTCTCTACCTTCGACTAAACTAACACACAAGGACTTATCAATTCATTAAAAATTCAATCTCATACAGAAAGATTCATTTATACATATATTCAATAAATCACCCTTACCACTTTTCTTTCCATTACGCCTCTAAACCCCCAGTTCCAACCAACACAATAATAATAAGATGAACAATAAGTTGCTAGTGAATCAAAATAGGCCTCGCACGACTTCACTAGACTTTAACTTTTTGTTTTGAACAAGATAATGAGAGAAATGTCAAGGCACCTATGATAGTGAATCGCAAGAACCCCACACGGCTTCAATAGACTTTGAGTTTTAACAACACAATGACAACAAGAGTACAAGAGATAGAAACTTGATACACACTAATCAATGATATAAGAATACATATCTTACTTTGTATGAATAAAAATATGAGTCAAACACTTCCCCCACAGACTACCATACAATCCACGCATGCTACTAGCTACCATATTAGTCTATCACTATAAAGGGGTAAATCCTCCTCAAATATTTTTTATTCAACTAAAATATTTATTTACACAAAAGTCACCCTCACTCTGACTTCTATCCTTGTGACTTCATATCACCAGCTTCTTGGTCTAATATCACTTTCAATAGGTTATTAAAACAACACTTTAACTTATACTATTATTTGGGTGAAAATACAGTTCCAACATTCTACTACATATCATTCCCCTTTTTAGGCATGACATCTACAACATAAATTTTGAAAAGGACTGAATACACTTAGTACTGCAGGCTAAAAAACACTATCTCATCAGAATCAAAGTTCACACTAGAATCAATACACTCTGAAGCACTAACGTACTCTTCTCAAGCCCTTGATCAATTTTAAAATCTTATATGGCTCAATTAGAAAGGACCATACTATTTAAATTCTAAACTTTTGCACTTTTTTCACCTCAACAATGAGACATATCTGAGCACATCAAAGTAAAGAAGGAATTAGGATAACTTTAATTTTGTATAGGTAACACCATAGCATGAATTAGAGTATGAAAGAAGAACATTCTGACTCCATAGAACGAACTAGAACATGAAGCAAGGGAAACATTCCTAAACGCCTAGTAGCCTCTTGCTTATAAGTGTGGCATGCTACACACCCATAAATAAGAATCTACCTGATACGATTTCATAGATACCCAGGGACCAAGAACCGTGCTCTATACTAAGTTTGTCATGACCCAAACTATGGCCTGGCCATGACGGACATCCTGAACCATTAAGGCCTGGGCGTCCTACTCTATCTGGTAATTATGCATAACATTTATATAATAAAAGAAGATACGGAAATATAATCTGATATGGAAACATGGTCATACTCTGGATTTAGTTAACAATAAGGAATGAAATCCGAAATCAACTAAACAACATCTAGACCAGTCTGTGAAATCTCTATTACATGATCAAACGATAACTGTCTAAAACAGGGACAAGGTCTCTAGTGGACCTAAACCAAAATAAATAACATAATTTGAAAGACACAGGTCTTTTGGAATTAATTAGGCTTACCAACTACGCACTTCATTACTATCTAAAAACTTTACTATTTAGAAAGACTTCTGAACTGAGCCTTAGACCCTGGGAGGTAGGGGTTAATACAAATATACTGGTACGTAGAGAAAATCTAAAATAATAATTTATATTCAACATATATCAGAGCAATTTAAAACAGTTTATAAACATATTATATGGTAAGAAATCACATGGGCATTTTTGAAAGACTCTAAAAAATCATCTGAACTCTGTGACACTCTTTGTTTTATTTCTGCACTAGATGGTATACACCACAACTCTAAAATTCCATGGGCTATATTGAATCCACCATTGACTCGGCGGAGAAGCCTCCAAATCAAGTGTGCCGCAGGGGTTGGAGTCTTTGACTCTACTACGCCACACAATCGTCGCCAACGTAAAAATAATATACACGGATCGGCAAATCACAGTTTTAGGCTAAGAGTTACTCGAACTCAATCCTTCTTTGGGTAACTACCTAGCCCTCTTTAAGCCTATTTTTATCTCGTTAAAGTATTCATTCTCTAAAAATATATTCTAAAAATATACTCTGTTATGGCATACATACTTACAGTATCGTCATACCATTGACTTACAAGTCACATCTCTGATCCATTATTAGCATATTACAATCTCTGTTTTCAAAACATAAATTCAGAACTACCATATCAATAAATCATTTCAAAGAACTCCTCTAAAACTCATGTAAACACATGTATGCAACTCTTTTTGTCAAACTTTCAATGATGCAAGGTGGCTATGTCAAACTCTTAATCTTATTCAAATCTTTATCTTTTAACAAAATATATTTACATCAAGAAACTCCCTCTCTTAAATCTCTAAAACAAGCTCAAAGTACTATGGTATTTGAGTAAACTATTTTCAAGCCATAAATCATGCATTTTAATCTATCACCATAAGATCATAAACATAAGGTTATTACAAGAGAGGGATTTTCATTATTTGGGCTCTCAAACAAATCTTCAATTTCAAGTTTCACACATATACTTATATGTATAAATCAATTTAAGGGGATAAGGCCTAAATGCCAAAACAACAATATCATTAAACATGCAATAAGCATAATAAAATCATGGAGTTCAAAACCCCTTTAACAAAGTAATGCTTGATTAAATCAAAATTGAGTGTTTTCAACAAGACCATGTAGTTTTAGGTTAAACCCCACGTACCTTAATTTAGAAGTTTTTGAATGAACTCTCGTGTTAGGGATTCTATACGTACGATTGATGGGTGCTTCTTATAGCCCTCACAATGGGAATTCCGATTCTTGATGAATTAAGGAAAAGCTACGTTTAAATCTTGAGATATGTTAATTTTTGGGTTGAAACCCTAAGGAGTGTTCTTGGTGATTTTGAGAGAAAATAATGTTTTTTTTGGTGTTTGAGGGATTTAATCCCATGTTATGGCTGAATAAGGGGTGGAAAATACCAATTTTGCCCTTAAGAATACGAAAATAGAACCTGGAAATTTGGTGCGTGCGACAAAGCATGCGTTGCACGCTAATTGTGAGATGCTACTATCTTAGTCATAAAAATTGCCATAACTTTTCTCTCGGGTATCGGATTTTTGTGGAATTGGTATTGTTGGAAAGCTACTTCGAAGAGATTTATTTTATATATAGTAGGCCCTCTAATTCGTTATATACAAAGAGTTATGGTAGATTCAAATTGACCCAAGTTTCGACGCTTACACAAACTCGAACGATAGGAAAGCTTTCAACTCGTCCTTGAGTTTGGGTACCTCTATGATCTCAATTTATTCTCAAATAGGTTCCCATACAACAAAATTGATTAACTTGGTAAATTTGCATGGTATTTATGGCTTTTGGATCATCTACACATAGAAAAGATGATTTTTGTTCTAGCCCAAAATGCGGGGTGTTACAAAGTACCTACACTTAAACATTTTCAAGTCACTAATTCACTTCTCAAGTGACCACACTTTACTAAATTCAAAGCACAAATTCACATTTCAAGTACCTACACTTAAACATTATCAAGTCATTAATTCACTTCTCAAGTGACTATGTACTTTACTAAATTCAAAACACTAGTTCACATTTCAAGTACCTACACTTAAACAAATCGAAGTCACTAATTCACTTCTCAAGTGACCATGTACCTTACAAAATTCAAACCAAAACTTCACCTATCAAGTACCTACACTTGAAACATTTTAAGTCACTAATTCACTTCACGAGACACCAAACTAAACTAAATTCAAAACACAAGTTCGCATTTCAATTACCTACACTTAAACAAATCAAAGTCACTAATTCATTTCTCAAGTGACCATGTACCTTACTAATTTCAAAACAATACTTCAGCTATCAAATACCTACACTTAAAACATTTCAAGTCACTAATTCACTTCATAAGTTACCAAACTAAACTAAATTCAAAACACAAGTTCACATTTCAATTACCTGCACTTAAACAAATCAAAGTCACTAATTCACTTCTCAAGTGACCATGTACCTTACAAAATTCAAAACAAAATTTCGCCTTTCAAATACCTACACTTAAACAGTTTAAGTCACTAATTCACTTCACAAGTTACCAAACTAAACTAAATTCAAAACACAAGTACACATTTGAAGTACCTACACTTAAACAAGATGGATAATTTCAAAAGTCGGAATTAGCTATCCATGACAAAATTAAGAATTAGTAAAGTTAGGGTTTTTCACATATCAAGGAATGCAAATCATGAAATTAAAAACATTGAATCAAAAAATCAGAATCCAACGTCTCTAATTTCAAAATTTGATAATCCATCAAATGAAAAATAATAGAAGATGATAATATTAAATTGATACGAAATTAAACGAAATACGAAACCTGGGGAAATGTAGAAAATGTTTTATTTTCCAAATGAGAATTCAGAGGTGAATCTAAATTAATCGAATTCCTAAAATAAGCATTAGACACCCGGCGGAAATTTTTCTACAATATAAAACTCAGCTATTTCTAAAATAGAACTATTACTCTCCTGTATCAACTCTCAACACTAGTACATATGTTTGCCTCACACAAGATACAGGTTTTCTCCCCTTAATGTCTGCTTCTCTCTTTTTCTCTTGGCTTCTAAGTTTACACCAATATATGCACCCCCAACACACAATATGACACCCTTTCCCTCTATTTAGAACCTTCTTTTATTTCTTTTATACTAGTAATATAAACAGAAGGGTTAATTGCTGACATAATCTTGTCTCAATGCAAGATTTTATATCAATATACTTGTAGTGTTATATCTAAAAGTATCCATGAATGTACTTAAATTAAAGAAATTTACTTCTCATTAGCCACCTTCTTAAGGTACAATTTACACCTTTATAAAGAAGATCATATAAATAAAATCTCAAAAAGAGAGTTTTAAGTTATGAAGGTTAGCTCTTCTTGTTATACCAAGCCTATTTTATTTAAAAATTAGGAATCTCATATTTTCCTATGGATATTCTTTGAGCAACATAATAGTATAAAAAAAAATCTATGCTAGCAATGCATATATTTAACTTAGGGGTCGTTTGGTAGCAAGTATTAATTCATTATTTGTTTAGTAGGATTTTCAGTTTATGAATAACTTCATTAGTTATACACCTTATTTACTATTATAATAAATACACACCATGAGTTGTTCCGAGATTAGTTATCCGGGATAAGTTATTACACCATATATATTTGGTAACCTATTACATCATTTAGATATAAATGCTGGATAAATAATTTAGAAGCTAACTAATACCTCCAACCAAAAATAAAATTAAAATAATCCTATATTTAATCCAAAATTATTATACCTTATTCATCACACAACGATAAATCTTTTGAAAATTATGGTTAAATGGAGTAGCATAGTTGTCTATCTAGTGACCCACCACCACAAGGTTGAACATTTTCTCATCTAAAAAAATCTAAAGCAGAACTGAACTACTAGTAGTAACAAACAGCAACAAGCAGTCCCCACCACCCTTCTATAATTAAATAGATACTCCCTATCTCTCTTTTACCAATCTTTAACTCTTCTTCTCCCTGTTCTTCTTCTTCATTATTCCTCATACCCCATAAAATCAATAGAAATAAAAAACATGAGAAGAGGTGGTGGTGGGATTTGTGGTGCATGCAAGTTTCTCAGAAGGAAGTGTGTGAAGGGTTGTATACTTACACTTTATTTTGACTATGAACAAGGCATAGCTCATTTTGCGGTTGTCCATACGAAACCTCGGAGTTGTGGAAGGAACAATAGAGAAGGGTGGCGATGTCGGCTGGTTGTGTCGGGGTTAGTTTGCCGGCGTGGATGATGCTCTCAGGCGTGGGGAAGCTATTAACTTAGCGGCAGCAGCTATGGCTGCATCGCCGGCTGCTACTGGCATTAGGCAGCGGCGCTCCGGCGAATGAGACGACGCTGGTTTAGTTGATTGCTGTACGGGGGTGTTTGGCGGCAATGATGGTTTTGTTGGTAAGTGTCACCGGCCGGAGGAAGAAGATGGTTGTGAAGGCGATGAGAATGAGGGAGAGGGGTTTTGCCGGTGACGGAGTGAATGGTGGACATGGCTGTTTGTAAGAGAGAGGATGAGAGAGGAGTTAGAGGGATGCGGGTGCGACTATTTTTTGTTGAAATAGAGAGATTAAGGTTGATGTTTCCTTTAAAAGAAAAGGGGAGGGTGGTGGGATCTCATCCGTTTGATCAATTTCGATCAACGACTGAGAGTAAAATTATTTTTTAAAAACATGTTAAAAATTCAATAAAATTTTAATTGGAGTCACAAATTGGCTATAATTGTAATAAATTGAATAGAACTAGGCTAAAATTGTTATATTTAGATGAAAAGGCTAGAATTTAAAAAGATTAGAAAAATCAGTTTAAATTAGGCTGTTAATTAAATAAGACGCTAAAAAATAAAGTTAGCACGTACAAATTAATGTTACGTAAAAAATTACTATATAAAATCAATTATAATAATAATAATAATAATAATAATAATAATAATGGACAATGCATTTGTGAATAATGAGTGTGCACATTTATGAAAAGAATTAACAAAAATATTAATAAAATTATGTGGCGAAATATTATATTTAAATTAATGAATTGTAAAAGTGATACTGCAAAATAATTCGTATATTTTAAAATCATAGATGTGACACGTCCAAAATCTTTTTGATGCAAGAAAAATGTGTAAAAACTTCTAACATTTAGAATTAATAATTTTGCTAAAATAACAGCCTAAAAGGAGCATCAGGAGGTTAAAATTGGGTGTAAACAACTGCCCCTTCATTACTTGGAAATATATTTTACAAAATTGTCATTAATAATTTAAAATAAATTAGTTACAAAATTTAAATAAAATAATAATTATTATAATAACAATAAAAATTAGACAACGTATTTGTAAATTGTGAGTGTGCATATTTATGAAAGATGTTTTAAGTAATAAAATTCTGTAAAATATTGTATTTGAATTAATAAATTATAAAAAATAATAATAAAAATAATTTGTAAACATTTAAATCATTAATGTGACATGTCATTATTTATATAATAGGAGAATAATGTGTAAAAATATTAATATTTAAAATTTTATAATTTTGATTAAATAGCAGCCTAAGAGAGCATAGAGAGGTCAAAATTGGGTGTCAACAACAACTTAAGCAGACATGTTATAAATGCCTATTTAATATTTTATTAAATATTATTAATTTTATAATATGTAAATGACTTATAATAATTAATTAGGGGGTAATATAGTAAAATCACATAGTTGGTGAAGCTGGTGTAGAAGCGGGTATGTCGACAAAGTGTTGTCTGCTTCTTCACACTTATTAATAGTAATAACTTATCCCTATGGAGTTGTTTGGCTTATATTAATAGTTTTGAGATTAAATGCAAGATTATTTTACGTGCATTTGGATAGAGGTGTTAGTTAATCTTGAATTACTTATCCGTCACTGATCACCATTAATTTTTCGATCTCAATAAGAAATCAAGCTAAGATTGATGATCAACTCAAATACATCTTTGATATCATATTCAGCTGATTGATCAGCTCGTGTGAGCTTCACAAGTATTTTCAAAATTGAGTCAAGCTATGATTTATTCAGCTCGAATTAATATCAATTCTGAATGAAATTGATATTAATTGAACAAGAATTAGGCTAGACATTACATAAGCTGGACAAATTGAATTGACTTAGGTTTCTATTTAATAAATGTAGGAAAAACGTAATAATAATAATAATAATAATAATAATAATAATAATATAATAATAATAATAATAATAGACAATGTTTGTAAATTTGCTAAAATAACAGCCTAAGGTCAAAATTGAGTGTCAACACAAGTAACCCAGTTAATTCCCTCAGATTGACGTCCGCGGAGGGTACAGTGTACGCAGACCTTAATGCAAAGGTAGATAGGTTGTTTCCAATATACCCTCGGTTCAAGAAAATAGTCTTAAGTTTTCCAATTTCAAAAAAATATTAGTGAAAATTCATTTAATACTAGTCGTTGATCAAATATGATGAACGATTAAGATTAGACTTGAGGAGATGAGTCAAATTGGGATTAGATATTGGGTTAAATAAATTGAATTGAGGATTTTGATTGAGTCAAATTAAACTCAATTGATACAAATTGAGTATAAAATGGCTAGAATTTAAATAAATTAGGAAAATTGAATTGGATTAGGTTAACATTTAATAAATATAGTAACTACATAAAATTAATATTAAAAATAAATATAATAAATAAATAAATAAATAAATAAATGTTGACAAACGGCTGAGATCTAAAGAATAAGAATTTGGTTAAAAAATTGAATGAAATTTGAAATTGAGTTCAATTGGACACAATTTGGGCTAGGGTTGTAATAAATTGGATAAAATTAGGCTAAAATTGTTACAAATTGGCAAAATCAGACTAGAAAATAAATATATTGGAAAATAAAATTGACGAAGGTTGCGGATTAATACAATAATAATAATAGTAAAATAAATAATATAATCATGCTCAGTCTGGTTATGAATAAATTGAGAAACTAAAAGTACAATATATAATATATTACTTTAAAATCAACGATAACAAAAATATATATATATTATTATTATTTATATAAATTTTATATTTATATATATATATATATATATATATTATATTTAGTATAAATAATATATTTTATTATTGTCTAATTTCATGGTATTTTATGTTTTTTAATCTTCAAGTTTATCCTTTTCCTATTTAAATTTTTCAAGTCACAAAAATCTTACGTAAATCTCCAAGAAATAGTTTCAGCTAAATTCGTAGCAACACAAACCACCAATAATTTCTCAAGTAATAATTTTGTAGCTAAATCCCCAAGAAATAATTTCAGCTAATTTTGTAGCAACACAATCCCCCAATAATTTCTCAAGTGAGTAAATAAATATATATGGATTTAAAATATATATATATATATATATATATATATATATATATATATATATATTTGTCCATATACCTGCGGATTTACCTAGAGATTAAATACCCGTCGATAGATTTCCCCAGGTAATGTCGCAAGTAATAATTTCGTTGGTAAATCCCCAAGAATAAATTCCCAGCAAAATTTGCAACACAAAATTCCCAAATAATTTCCTAAGTAATAATATTTATTGCATAAATTTCTACCAAAATATCTCTACGTAAATCCGCAGGATAAATTACCTTGAAATTTTCCTATGGATTTAAAATATATATATATATTTGTCCATATGCCTGTGGATTTACCTAGAGATAAACTACCCACCAATACATTTTTCCAGGTAATGTCGCAAGTAATAAATTCGCAAGTAAATCCCCAGCAAAATTCGTAGCACATAATCCCCAAATAATTTTTCAGGTAATAAAATCTATTACATAAATTTCTACCAAAATATCTCTAAGTAAATCCGTAGGATAAGTTACCTGGGGATTTTTCTATGTATTTAAAAAATAGGTATATTTGTTCATATACCTGCGGATTTACCTAGAGATAAAATACCCGCTGATACATTTTCCTAGGTAATGTCTCAAGTAATAATTTGCAGATAAATCCCCAACAAAATTCATGGCACAAAATTCCCAAATAATTTTCCAGGTATTAAAATCTATTGCATAAATTTCCACCAAAATATTCCTAAGTAAATCTGTAGGATAAATTACCTAGAAATTTTTCTATGGATTTAAAAAATATATATATTTGTTCATATACCTGCAGATTTACCTAGAGATAAAATACCCGCCAATATATTTTTTCAGGTAATGTCTCAAGTAATAATTTCGCAGGTAAATCCCCAAGAATAAATCCCCAGCAAAATTCACAGCACAAAATCCCAAAATAATTTCTCAGGTAATAAAATTCATTACATAAATTTTCACTAAAATATCTCTAAGTAAATCCGTGGGATAAATTACCTGGGGATTATTCTACGGATTTACAAAATATAAATATTTCTCTATATACCTGCGGATTTACCTAGAGATAAAATACCTGCTGATATATTTCCCTTGGTAATGTCGCAAGTACGAAATTTGCGCAATATGGTGCCAAATTTACCTGCGGAATTTGTTGCAAATAAATAGTTCACATGCAATATATTTTAATATTGACGAATTTAATAATTTCGTAGGTAAATCTGCATGTATTTCCTGCGATATTATTCTCTAGTTAAAATTCCCAGTTAATAAGCAATTTTCTAGTATTGTCATTTTCAAATTGGTTTGTATTTATTAGGGATAGTTAGTGTCATTTCCCTTCTACCATTTGTCAGTATTAGTAAAGGCTTCATAGATAGTTAGTGTGATTCATTGTGTGTAGTTTCAGTTCCCCATTATTTCATATTATAGTGTTGTAAACTTTAAACAGTGATGTATTGAAACAACTTATCTCATGATTATGCTTCCGCTCAATCAATTTAAATTTTATATTTGTTTTTAATCAGTTGCTCAAGCATTATGCTTGTACATGGGTTAGCTTAACATAACTTGTGTTCTAACCACCGTGTTACGACTAGGGAGTAGTCTCGCGTCATGACAAACTTGGTATTAGAGAACAAGGTTCAAGTTTCCTAGGGTGTATATGAAGTTGTGTCTAGTACAGTCTAGCAGAATGGTTCATAGACGTCTGTACTTTTCTTTGAGAGGCTACAGGGCATTTAAGAAATGTTTCTTATCTTTCATATCTTAGATCATGCAGTAGAGATGTTCCCAAAGAAACTTATACAGATTGTTACATTGCTCTATTTATGCCAACTATGCCTTATTTTTGAGGTAATAGAAATAGTCAAGCTTAAGTTCCTACTAATAGAGTTTTCTCAAACAGTCCCCAACGATAGTTATGAGATTGCATGCAGACTTAAATGGATCCCATCAGTGCTTGTATGTTCCAGTCGTTGATAAATTTTATTCATGTTCATAAAAATCATGCATTAATCCAAAGTCAGATGTGCCAGCACATCTATTCTCAGAATCCTGTGGCCACATGACCTAGAATTAGAAGCATAAACCTCGAAGTTTAGTAGTAGTAAAGTTGGGATAGTGTTTATCTAAATTTCGTAGATTATGTATCCATGGAGCCAGAAAGGAATTGTGTAGATTGTTTATTAGAACATTGAGAGAGATTTATAAGTTAAGGGGATTCATAAATTTCCGACCAACTTGAAGTCGGAGACAGGGAATCGACAATACCGTATGAAATAATGGACAAAATTAAATTTAAAATCAAAAACAATGAACAATCCCGTATGAAATTTTCAACGACCTGAAATTGGAAACAATGGACAATGCTGATTTTGAATATTTCCGACAAACTTCAAGTCGAAAACAATGGACAATACCGATTTTAAATTTTTCGGCGACCTTGAAGTCGGAAATGATGGTGATCCATGTCTCTTCTAAATCAGACAACGAAAGAGAGCTTAAATAACTTCTTTCTCAGTAATCTCAAATTTTCAATATAACACCAAATAATGAATTTTTAAATTTTTTTTCATAACTATCGGGTTGAGAAATCAATCATTAAAGCAACATTAGTAGAATCATAATCTTCACTTTATATCAATCGTAACATATTGATCTGCCATATATTTGGAAATGATTAACTTGGGAGGAGGAGATTTAAGGTAACGGTGAAGTGAAGAGGTTATTGTTCTTGGAGGATAATCTGGTTTTTAGTAGAAAGGAAATTAAAATATAGGAAAAAAGCTATAATAAAGTGTAAGTATTAATAAAATACTTAATTAAAATGGCAGCTGTACATATTAATTTGTTTAATCTCTTTTATAATTTTACTTCACATGCTTCTAAAAGAGCGAACCCACTCATCTTGCCACCTCATCACTTAAGGGGTAATAATTTAACTTTTAAACAGTTCAAGGGAAATAATTCCCCTGTGAAATTAGAGTGTGTAGTTGAGAATTTCAGTATAGGTTGGAGGGGCATTTGGCCGTTTTCTCAAACATATTCAAGACTTATCCTATTGAGATATCGCGACAGTAATGTTTCTATAGTGTCACAGATCTGCTGCAACAGCCAGACTTAGATAAATTTCCTTCTCAAGAAAATTCTATGAAGACAACACTTTAAATGACAGCAAAACTGTGGATATCCAGGCTTGTACTATTAAGAACTATAAGGATTATCGGTACGATATTATGTAAATGAACCTTCTGAAATTTGTATCAACTTACCAGTTGAGTACCTATAGATATCCCATCAGTGCCAATGCTATGGCTAGCAACTGAGGTATATAAAATGCAAAATGAATGAGTAATTGTTGATTAAATAGTACATTTGAGTAACTCAGCAGAAATTCAAAGATACAAAGTATAATTTTGTTCAACTAGAATATAGACAACTAATGATGTGCATGTCAAATTAGTTAAAAAGTAACATGAATTGCTATCACGATGCAAAACAACCATAAATTTAACATTTATATGTTTGGATAATATTACTATAACAGCACAAAATGAAAGAGCTAGTCTGTTAGTTCATTATTTTTGTATGAAACAAGTTGGTTTTTGAACTTAAATCTCCACAAAAACAAGTCTCAAGAGAAGAATATATTATTTAATTTCATACCATGCATGTCCGTAAGTTCACTGTTGTTTTTTCTTCTAATGTTTGCACTAGGTTGCTCATGTTGATATTGGGAAGGTATATTTTGGAAACGCTCGTTCAGGTCTTCAATAGAAAAGGAACTTCTGGTTTAAAGAATATATATAGCTGAATGTTGCCTTGGATGCAGCCAGCAAGATACAAATAATACAGAATGTCGATCAGTCTATCTTGAACTATTATCATTGTATAACGATTTTTAAGAAAATATCCGCCTACATATTCGAACATCTTTTGGATTGACAAAATTATTCTGTTGTGCACATTAAGATGATCCACATTTAGGTTTTGGCACAGAACTTCAAAGTTCTGTTCCAACAGAATACACTATCACAAGTCCTTCTTTAGGACATCTTGAAGGCATCCAAAACTGAGAAAGAACAGTAGAAGAGTATAAAGTGTAAAATTATTTTCGCTAATAATTTAAATAAGATGGCGTGCCAATAAAAAAAAAATTGGTGTCCAAAGGCTCGCCAGAGAATGCTAAGCACTAGTTGTGGGCAACAAATCTCTACTTCAATATTTAAAGGAAATGCAAAGAAGTTATTTAAAAAGATGTCTGGAGATAGCACTTAGAATAAAGAGATGTGAAGTTCTATTGTTAAGCATATTCTTAGTGGGCGACAGCAGTCTTGGTAATAGTTCAACTTGTGGAATGCCTTGTGAAGAAGGGGATAGATAGAATGCCATTCAGTGTACCTCATTCGTATTGTATTTTGTTCCCATGAACTTACAGATCCACATACCTCTAAAGCAATTGAAAATTATTAGAGTTGTGACCAGAATTTTGTTGATCCTACCCAGTTTTGCGGTGCGACCCATGTTTGTGATTTTTAATGGGGTCTGTGGTTGAGCGTAGGGATCAGGCCGACAGGCCCAATCTGGACCTTTATGTTTTTGGGCTTAGGACTTATTTGTATGCACATATTATATAAGTACATTTAGTGTGCCTAGGACTTATTTGTATACGCATATTATATAAGTGCATTTAGTAGTTTATTTTTATTATTCAGAAAATTCAACCTTCTCCACATTGTACTCTCTCTCCATTATAGTGAAACCTCCTCTGCCTATGCTCGTGGTTTTTT
>NC_061117.1:19231652-19265961 GCF_002878395.1 Capsicum annuum
ACGAGTATCGATCTAATGTTCATCATTCAAGGTATGTGGGGTTTTTCTAAGAACTCTCTTTTGTTCTTGTGCCCAAAAGTAATTTTCTTTGCAAAGGCATGATTTTTATTTGATTTTTATGAATTTGAAGCATGAACCCATATCTTATGTTGATTATTATGAAATCTTGATATTTATGATTTTGAAAGATGAATTTACAATTGTGGAGATATAAAGCATGAATCTTGAATGATATTTATCATGATTTTGATATTTGGGTTTTGAATACCCATTGGAAATTGTGTTTTTTTGAAGAAATATGTGTTATAAGCACGTTGATGTTGAATATTTGAGATATTTTGAATGATTTGACCTTTTGGCCATAATGGAGTTGTTTTGAACTCGAGTATGAAAGAAATCTACAACGTGGTTGATTTTGATTGATGGGAAGCATGATAGCTCCTGATGTATATTTTTTATATATTACTGAAATTGTTTTGTTGTGGATTGTCTTTGAAATGATCTAAGCTAAGTCCAGGAGAAATCTTTAGCATCAAGTGGGAGGTATAAAGCGACCTTATTCCCTAGAACTACGTGCCCCTGTAGGAGTGAGCCTAAGGCTGATTTATATAGTGATCAATAGTCTATATGAATTTGATATCGATAGTCCTACTCCGATGGCAAGGATAGGACGGCTCTCCCCAACGTGTGTTGTACGTTGGACTCTATATAGCTGACATGGTTTATGTCGGTTATAGGATCTCCTATAGTGTGTGTTTCCTTGTATCTATGGTGAATGGTGAAGTGATTTGAAAGTGGAATTGTGAAAGTTATTCTTTTGAAAGATTTAAATGATATTTACATTATGAGAATTGATATTCTTGATGAACTGAAAGTGATTGACAAATTATATGATGACTCATATGTGTTATTGTACTTATTTCATCCTCCCATGATTAGGATGATTTTCTTTGGGCTATGTGAGTATTTCATACATCCTGCATATTTCTTATAAATATTTATGATGATGATGTTTATAAAACTGCATACACCCCCATATACTCGATTCCTTTCCATGGTACTGACCCATATCTTCGGATGTGGACTGTATTTTCTCGGAATGTAGGTTCAGGTGCTCAGTTCTAGGTTTGACAGTGATTCTTCGGGCACGCTGTTCTACATCCTTTGTCTGATGTTGGTTTCAAAAAATTGTTTACATTTGATAACTGAGTATGAGTCAGTTGGGGCATGTCTCAATGGATCGCTGGTTTTATTGATTTTCTTAAAGGCTTGTCAGACTAGTATAGATGTTGGGAGTTGACTAATAAGTTGTATTTTGTTATCTTTCTGAAATTCTTTTATTCTTGGATGATGATTACTTTGTTGATATTTGAGGGTTATTTATGGAAACTCTATTGATTTGTGTTGAACTAAATGAAAATGATCAAAGGGTTAGCTTGGGGCTACTCGTAGCCTCAAGCACTGTGTGATGCTCCGGGACCCATTTTTCAGGGCGTTACAATAAGTATTTCACATGATAATGGTCATCACATAAACATCATGAATAATATACCTAATTGCAAATTCAAGGGTTTAGCATGTAAGTCATATTATTTCCCCTAAACACTGTTTTTTTTAATGAATCTTATCATAATCATGGATTGAAAACCAATCAACATCATAGATGCATTAGTCACTTTATAAATTTAAGGGTCTATCAAGATAATCATATATTTGTTATAAATGCTATTTAATTTCATGAAACTTGCATTTAAAGCATGGATTAGAACCCAATTAATATTATAAACATGAATTCAATCTAATTCAAACATGGAAATCATTAATACATCATCTTTGTACTTTTAAAAAGGATTCTTGGACTTCATGGGTGAAAGTGACCCATGAATCAATATCTAGCATACCTTAATATGTGAGATTTGTTAAGTTCTTGAAGAATTTTCGAAGCTTGACCTTGATTTCTTGACCTAGGGTTTTTTCCTTTCAGAGAGAATCGCTTGCTTCTTGAGAAAATAGTGAATTAATGAGCAATTTGTGCTCTTTTAGGGTTTGATTATCTGTTTAGGATGACTGGGGGTGAGGGAAAAAGACCTTAGTGCCCTCAAAATTGAAACTTTGAATTGACTGAAAATCTCGATTTTGTATGCTGGCGTGACGCGGCTCTATCACGCCGTGTCACTGGAAACTGACTACTGGGAACTTGGCCAATAGCGCGACACGGTGCCTTACTGGTTGCGAATTTTTCCTTTGGCTCTACGCGCCATATTCGTGGAGTCGCACTAAAAAGTTATAATCGGGAAAAAGGATAGTGGCATGACACGGTGGTATCGCGTTGTCTCACTGGAAAATGAAAAATGCCATTTGGACTGCCTCCATGATGCGCTGGAGTACCAGGTGGTACACTGTCTTACTAAAATGGCTCTAATTCTTCCCCCGGGTGTCGGATTATGGCAAATTTGGTATCAATGAAAATCTTATTCAATTTTCCACGCAAGTACAAAAGTGTATTCATCTTTAAAGCAAGTCTTTAACATTTTAGGTATGAATTGTAAGCTAAAAAAAGCACGGGGTGTTACAAGTACTTACTACTAAATTTTGGACTCATCAATACATAAGCTTTATCGTCCTTTTCCTTCTTTGCTTTTGTTCTCTATATGCCAGTTTTCATTCATCAGAAGCAAATAAAATAAGGGTAATGATTGTTGATAAAGATAGAGGCAGAGTTACGACTTAAAGTTTTACGATAATGAATGTTTTAATATAAATGATGAATTGTTAAGTTTATACTATAGAGTATGAATTAAAGCTATTGATTAATAATTTATATTAAAAAATTAAATTTATGAAATTTATTATCTATAATTATCCATTGATCATTTGTATTAAGAAATTCATTTTCCTAAAACTATAGATTGTAACTCTACCTCTGTCTTCATCAAGAATCATTACCCCTTTTTTTTCTTGCTTTTTATAAATGAAAACCGGTATGTAGAGAACAAAAACAAGAAGGTAAAGGACAATGCTTATATCGATGACTCCCAAAATTTAGTAGTAAGTACTAACAGACAAAAAGTGGAAGTCGTACTACTGTCTTCGTTCATCTTTACTTGTATAGTATATCTAAAATAAATGTCCTACAATATTTGTCCAATTTAAAAAAATATTAATGAATAATTTACCAACTTATATCTATTTTATCCTTGCTATTAAATATTAATCATAACTGAACAAAAATGTAAGTATAAAAAGTACTCCCTCCATCGCATTTTGTGTGTCATCTTTTGACCGGATAGGGAGTTTAAATTCTCATGAATAATGTAAATGTAGTCATCTTCAAATGTTCATAACTTTTGGATTACTCTGATTTTTTGCACTCAAAACCCAACGCCAGGTATATAATTGAATTAGCATTGTAACACCACTAATTTTACCTTAATCCAATATTGGAGTAAAAAGTTATTGTCAAATTATTGAAGCACTGTTAAAGCTTCCAGTGACAATGAATCATTGTCAAACATAATGGATTGCCAGGAGGGACTTTTTTCCACGGAATTATAGGCCAAATTTGGGACCTTTGACCACGACTCAAGCAACGACTCCTGGCCAAGCCTAATGAGTCATTGCCTAAGTCGTCGGGACTGCTTCCAGGATGTTCTAGATGGTTATTTAGGGGTTTTTTGGTCTATTCCTACTCTTTAACCCCAAAAATACATCGTTTAAGGTATTATAAGGCTTAATATAAAGCCTAAAAACCTCAAAATCCCTCATTGTCAATACAACAAATAAATTACTCAAGAAACTTGTCATTTTCCTCTCCCCCAAAGCAAGAAATTAGGGTTCTTCATCTCCAAGTTTAAATCCTCAAAAATTTAGTTCAAGAATCAAAAGTAATCAGGTATGTGAAAATTAAATGAGGATCTCCTTTCATTATCATGCCCGAATTATGATTCTTGTTCATGAATTTTACGATCTTCATCAACTATGATTTTACCCAATGGTTACTCTAAGCTTAAATTCAATTTTCCATTATATAATTTTCACTCATAAGTATGTTTTAATGACTATTCATGATCTCTTAGGCCCATACAATATCATTCAAGCTATTCTTAAATCCTTACATAATTTACATGATTTTAGTTAACATTTCAAGCATATGATCAAGCTATATGAGATATATCAGTTTCCCAGCTATTAAGGATTATTTATCATGATTTTGCAGATTTTAATCCATATTAGTTGACATACCATGTTTTTCTATGAAATTTAGTATTTTCACATACTTGGAATTCTAAACCCTTGGTATGTTGGTAAATTTATAATTTTAGACATGACATCTGAATTTTCTTATTATAAACAAATCGTAGAATTTCAACTGTTTAGTCACATTTCTCAGAGTTGGTTGGTTATGAACATCCGATACCTAGGGATTCATGTATATAACACTTTATATAATATTAAGCAGTTCATATTATCCATTGATGATATTTCCAAAATTTAATCATAATAAATAGTATAGTTTTCAGTGTCATTCAATTGGGAGTTGTACTTCGCAACGAGTGAATGCAGGGATGAACACTTACCCGTCAGTTAGGCTTCAGACCGTCAGTAGCAGTCCCTATATTATAGAATTATGGTGCTATCGTAGGTTATAAGGGTCACCCATCAGTTTAGGCATGACACCCTAGTCCTTCAGGACCTCAGCTTAGTAGATCCACGTCAGCCAGCAAGGTACTATCACCCTTCCAATTGGAGTTAAAGGATGAACCCTTATTTTCCTAGATTGGGATATGTCGATTATTGTTAGCTCCCATAATCCTAAATTCATGTTTTAACTTATGATTCAGTTTAGATTATGCATAACTTTGTAATCATTTAATAAGTTATATTCAAAACATGTTTATACTTGGTTATTGCATCAGTTCACATCCACAGCTTCAGACCCAATATTCATATATGACCCTCATTTTAGTTTCACTATATTTTATACTTTTAATTTTCAGACTATCACAACTTTTAAATAAAAAACATGTTTTAAAGGCACAATTCAGCTAATGGCTTAGGTGCTCAGTTTTAAAGATGTTTTGTCTATTTTCATGACTAGTACATATCTCACATACTCAGGACATTCCAAAGTAGTTATTGAACTTCTTCTGTGTAGATTTTTCATGTGATGTAGATTTAGGTGCTTACTATAAGATCATAGCCAAGTATATCATAGCATTTAGCTAGCAGGTGATGAGCATTCTCATATCGAGGACTCAAGTCAGTTACAATTCAAGTATTTTATTTTCTTATATTTTTGTATTGATTAGGGATAGTTTGAGTCATGTCCCAGGTAACTATTAACAGTATTAGTAGAGGCTTCATAGACAATCAGTTTTAATCATTGTATGTACATTTAGTTCCCCGTCCTTTCAGATAACAGTGTTGTAAACATTAATCATTAATGTATTGAAACATCTTATCTCATAATTATGCTTCCGCTCAGTCAGTATAGATGTTATATATGTTTTTAATAAGTTGCTCAAGCATTATGCCTATACATGGGCTAGCTTGAGATAATTTGTGGTTCTAAGCACCATTTTACGACTACAGGGTAGTCTCGGGTCATGAAAAACTTGGTATCAAAGCATAAGGTTTAAGTTTCCAAGGGTGTATATTATGTCGTGTCTAATAGAGTCATGCAGAACGATATAGAAACGTCTGTACTTTTCTTCTAGAGGGTTCAGGGCATTTAAGAAGTGTTTCCCATCTTTCATATCTCAAATCGTGAAATGTTCTCTAAGAAACTTAAATAGATTCTTACATTGCTCCATTTATGCCAATTGTGCCATATTTTTCAGGAAATAGAAATAGCCAAGCTTAAGTTCCTACTGAGAGAGTTTTCTTAAATAGTCCCCATAGATAGTTATGAAATTGCACGCGGGCTTAAAAGGATCTTATCAGTGCTTGTAAGTTCCAATAGTTGAAAAAGTTTATTCATGTGCAAGAAAATCATGCACTAAGCAAAGTCAGATGTGCCCACAGATCTATACTGAGAATCCTATGGCCGCATGACCTAGAGTTAGAAGCATGAATGTAGAAGTTTAGTAGTAGTAAACTGGGGATAGTGTTTATTTGAATTTAGTAGATTATGTATCCATCGTGCCATAAAGGTTTTGTGTAAATTGTTTAATAGCACGTTGAGAGAGATTTAAGGGGATTTACAAATATTTGATTACCTTGAAGTCGAAAACAATAGACAATACCAATTTTGAATATCTCTGTCGACTTATTTCATGAACAATATCAAATTTAAAATCGAAAACAATGAACAATACCGAATTTGAAATTTCCAATGACCTTAAATTAGAAACAATAGACAAAACCAATTTTGAATATTTCCAACGACCTTGAAGTCGAAAACAATGGACAATACTGATTTATGATTTTTTGCCTACCTTAATGTCGGAAATAATGGTGCTCCATATCTCTTCTAACGCAAATACAAAAGAACAGTGAAATAACTTCTTTCTCAGTAATTTCTAAATTTCAATCTAACACCAAATAATGAATTTTAAAATTTTTTAAAAACTAACAGGTTAAGAAATCAATCATCAAAGCTACAATAGTAGAATCATAATATTCACTTCATACCAATCGTAACATATTCATTTGCCATAAATTTGGAGAGGGTTGCCTTCGGAAGAGAAGGTTTAAGGTATTAGTGAAGTGAAGGGGCTATTGTTCTTGGAGAATAATTGAATTTTTCATAAAAAGAAAATGAAAACAAAGGAAAAAAGGTATAATAAAGTATAAGTATTAATAAAATACTCAATTAAAATGACAGTTGTACGTATTAATTAGATTAACCTCTTTTTAAATTTTACATCACATGCTTCTAATAGATTAAACCCACCCTTTTTGTGTAACATCCCACACTTTTCGGGCTAATGCTGTACTGTCATTCCTACTTTTATATACCTGAAACCAATGGTTTATACTTTAATAACATTTACTTAGCATAGGAATATCCTTGGATATGAATATACGTCATAAAAATCTGCTAGCTCAAAAGTTAAGATGAGAACTTTCCTATCGATTGAGTTTTTGTTAACGATTTTGCATGGGTCAACTTCCAGTGAAAACTTTTCCTTGGATATAAAGAGTTATGTGACCGATTAAATATCAAATTAAATCACTCCGGTTCTTCTTTCCAAAGCCACCAACCATTCGTCAATCCGAGTCCGAAGTCAAAAGTTATGAGTGTTTGAATGAGGCATTGTCCATATGCGATGGCCATGCGCTGCCAAGAAATCTCCTAAGGAAACTGCCTCAGCTATGCAATGGCCATGCGATGCAAACCTTAGGGTTTTCTCTGGCCATGCAATGCATAGCCTATCTAGGGGATCAAAAAGTGTTTCATTTGATTTATTTTAAGGGTATAAATGTCTTTTATCATCCCGTAACCATTTCTAACCCTCTTTTGATGAATATTAAATATTAAACATGATGTTTTTCTCTTCTAAAATCCCAAAATCTTCTTTACTAAATCAAAAGGGGAGAAACTACCTAGGGTTAAGGAATTCAAGCTTTGGGGGTCCAATTTCTCTATGTTCTCTTCGATTTTTCTCTGTCAAAAGGTATGTGGGACTATCCTAAACTGCATGGGCATAAATTTTACTATTTTAAACAAGTTTTAAAGGTAAATAATTATGCATATGAAATGGGTTTCGAAAGTATTGAAGAACATACATTGAAAATCCAATTTTATGATGAAAGCATGTTGAAATTGTGGTATTGTTCCCTAAATTTGAAATGTTTTCATGTGTACGTGTCTTATTAGTTTGAAAAGTTATATGAGAGCATGATTTATGGAATTCTCTCTCTTGTTATGAAATCCATTGTCTTAATCTATTGTAGTTGTTTATACGAACTGTTAAAAGCTTGAGCTTAAATATTTCACTATCAATTAGGGATTTGCATCACTTTACAATCCAATGAGAGGGTGTTTTACTAATTTACAAATGTTTTTGTATCATGATAAAGAATTGAATGAAATTAAGCAAAGAGATGACCATTGTATGTTATAGTATTGAAAAGAGACTATTTTTTAGACAAGTTTTAACATGTTTTGAAATAAAAAGTCTCTTGTAATGTTAAATATTTTGGGTAGTCACTTAACATTGGGCAGTAGATACGATGTGGTATTAAATAAAGGACTGGCAAGTTTGGGTGTGATGATATCCTGTAATGATGTGTCCTATACAAATTTAGAAAAAAATTGTTTGTAAGAAGGAAGTATGATTTTGAAGAGTCCAAAATGGTTCTTAAACAGAGTTAGATGGTTTCTCGAAAAAGGCACGAGTTCAGATAACTCATTGCCAAAAACCGCATTTTGCCGACACGGGCCTGAAATAGAGGATGGACACTAGTGACAGCCTTATGGCATAGTAGATATTAGAAACTCTAGCCCTTGCACCAAACTTGGGCTGGGGACTTGGTCCTGAGTTTAGAACAAAATCCATATAGCCCATAGATTAGTGTGATTGTTGGGTAACCCATCTAGCTCAAAAGTAATCCAAAGAGTTGAGTCATTATTTTATTTCAAATAGTCAAAGCTTTAATATTATGCTATGTGTTAGAATTTACCTTATACTAAGTTGCTTTATGAAATTATCTCACTTATGTTATACAGAATATATTTGTTTTTGGGTTATTCTACATACAAACACTTTCGAGTATTGACCTCCCTATATTTCACGTTTTATGGTTCAGTCTTGTGGTCTATCACATTAGTAGTTTGTATGAGATAAAGACAGAGTTATTGAGTCATCCATCTTCCGAAAGGCATGTTATACATATGTTTATATAATTCAGTTTATAGTCTAGTTGAAGGTTATAAGACCCCGCAAAATCCTAAGTTTAATTCAGTCCTTTAAAGTTTGTTAAAGGGTCCCAGACTTAGAAAATTTTAGCTAAGTATTCATACTTAGAGTTATTTTAACCTTCATAGTTGGCGATCTTATTCCGCGACCCTTACGATCATTAAATATCGATCTTTAAGTTTCTTCATGATCAGGAATGTCAGTAGGTATTCTCGGACGAGTTTAAAATTTTTCGAACATTGTTTGAAGTAGGTTTGGGAGTCCAAACTAGTGTATCCACGCGATCATGATGCACCGCATCACCTATCGCATTGATGAATATTTCCCTCATCTCCAAGTGCAATTTCCAGTAAACCAACGCGAACTCGGTGCGGTGAGTCGGCCATCACATCGATCTCATTGACGCGGCGCGTCGGTCTATGCGTCACTAGGATGGTTTTCATTCATTAAAAAGTTGCATCCTCATGGGTATTTGGGTCATTTACCTAGGTCTATCATCCCCTAAAACATGAGATTTAGCCATTTTAAAGGCAAAATCCATTCACTATTCTCAAAATTACTCAAGAACAAAACCCTAGAGCTTCTAATTCAAGGTTCAAGATTTAAGAACTCACCATCACCCTTCATTAATTCAAGTACTCAGGTATGTGAAGTGTTCATCCAAGGGTTCCTTCAACCCTTGGAATCCATGAAACTCTTTTAAAACTTCAAGTAGATTGATTTCATGATTTCCATAATTGGATTTAAGCGTATCCATAATTTTAATGTTAATTGGGTTTCTAAACCATGGTTTATTACAAGTTTCATGTGGAATTGATTACCATGTGAGTAGTATCATGTGAATTCATGTTGGAGCAATTTAATTTGGGTATTTGGGAATAGATGTTATGATACCTACATGTTGTTTAGTATCATTTGAATATTGGTGCTCCCTAAGTGTTTGTTAAAATGTTCACATGAATTAAATGGGGAAAAATCATGACATGCTAGTATATGCGTAAACTTATGCCTTACAAGTGTTTGAAAGAATGTCGCTATGGATGAGTTATGAATAAGTGCACAGTGTTATGCTTTTCAAGTTTACTCTATGCTTTACTTTTCATGCTATCGAGTCCTGGGGGTATTCAATACCCCAAAAAAATTAGTTGTTTACCTAGAGCTACAGTAGTTATAGAACAGTCTCAGGAGTGTACAGTAGTACTCAGTAATACGTCTTAGTTTACTATTCAGTTTAGAAATCAATAAACTCACTCAGTTAAATAGATTCAGTAGTACTCAGTCAGTTAGCGGAACCTAGTGAACTCAATTGAGTTCAGTTAGATAGTACGATCAGTAATAGTTCAGTCAAGCCTAGTATGGACTAGAAATCAGTTCAGTGTCTATTAAGTTGGGAGTAGGATGCAGCACCGAGCGAACCTAAGGATGGGGGCATTCCTTCCAATAGAGGGTTTGACCCTTAATAGCAATCCCTACATTACAAAACTATGTAGCAGCATAGGTTGAGATATCTTTTTGTCAAATGAGGGTTTATATATCTCATACAAGTTTTCTGCCAGAGAGGGTTAACGAAAGAGCTTCATGTTAGAGAGGGTTAACTCACAACTTGTCTTTTCCCATGGCACGATACTGACACCCTTCCAACTAGGGTTATAGGTTGGTCCCCAATCCATTCAGAGAGGGGAATGTTGGTTAGATGATTACATCTTATAGTTTTAATTTTAGTCCCAGTATAGAACTCAGTTCAGTTTTATAGAATTAGGACTATCAGATACAGTCACCCTACTTAGTATAGAACTCAATTCAGTTCTACAGAATCAGGACTATCAAAATAGTCACCCAATTATCAATCAGGACTGTAAGAAACAATCACTCAGTTATCAATATTACAGTATCAGTAAACTTAGGTATCTTTTAATCAATATTCAAAACTCAGTATCTAATGTTAACATGATCTCAGTTACAATTTATGTATCGATGCATGTTCTCTCATTCAGTTATGTACATGTTACTCAGTCATTTATTGTTCATGCATATGAACCGAGCATATCATCCTACCTCACTTAGCATACTAGTACATTCGAAGTATTGACTCATACCTTTCTTTTGCACTATGATGTCTTATATCATAGGTTTTGATGCACGATCACCTGACCGTACTTAGCAGTCCAGCCTATCAGTAGTAGACTTAGTAGTAAGTCCTCATAATTTAAGGATAGAGTATTATTTTAGTATTTTAGTATAGTTTTCAGTAGTCAGTGTTATTTGGAGGATTATCTCATCAACTCCATAGTTCAGATAGTTAGAGGCTTTCATACTAGAGTATCTTAGATGGATGTTTCAATTTTTAGTATTCAGCTTTCAGTATTTAGTATTACGCTTTTAGTTATGAACCTTATGGAATTTTCAGCCTAACTTCTGCACTTATTTTAGTTATATTATTATTACAGTGTTATTATTATTCAGTTCTCACAATAGGTACTAGTCATGGGTTAGCTAGTGGTCCTTTGGGGTTGCTAGCACCATGTAGCATCCGGGGTACACATGGTCGCTAGCATCGTGTGGTCATATGTGTAGACCCTGATATCCACCAACTTCAAGGTGCCAATTACTTTTGTAAGATAGAACTCAGATCAGACTATCATTAGCTTAGAGTCAAAGAATGTGACATTCTAAAAATAGCTTCCAGAACTCGATATGGTCAATTCAAATTCCTAGTTATGTCATTTGTACTCACCAATGCCCCAGCATTTTTCATGGACTTGATGAACCATGTGTTCAAGTAGTACTTAGACATGTTCATCATAGTCTTCATTGATGACATTCTTGTCTACTCCTGTAGAGAACATAATCATGCAGACCATCTCAAAATAGTGTTACAGACTCTCAGAAGCCATCAGTTGTTTGCCAAATTTACTAAGTGCGAATTTTGTCTAAGTTCAGTAGCCTTCCTTACTCATATAGTTTTCGGTGATGGTATTAGAGTGGATCCTCAAAAGACCAAAGCAGTAAGAAACTAGCCTAGGCCTATTTTGCTGACAGATATCAGGAGTTTTTTGGGTTTGGTCTTCTATTACTGATGGTTTATTAAGGGATTTTCATTTATTATATCCCCTATGTCTAGATTGATTCAGATGAAAGTCAAATTCCAGTGGTCAGATTCTTGTGTGAAGAGTTTACAGGAGTTGAAGACTCGACTCACTACAGCTTTTGTTTTGACTTTACCAGATGGTTCAGATGGGTTTGTGGTATATTTTGATCCCCCTTGAGTTGTTTTAGGGTGTGTTTTGATATAGAGAGGTAAGGTTATAGCCTATGCCTCTAGACAACTTAAGCCTCATGAGGAAAACTACCCTAGTCATGATCTTGAGTTAGCAGCTATAATATTTTCCTTAAATATTTAGAGGCACTATTTATATGGGGTACATATTGATGTGTTCAAAGACCATAAGAGCTTCCAGTATGTGTTCTCTTAGAAAGGTCTAAACATCCGTCAGAGAAGGTGGTTGGAGTTGTTGAAAGACTATGATATGAGTGTTCTCTATCATCCTGGCAAGGCTATGTAGTGGTTGATGATCTCAGCAGGATGTAAATATATAGCGTTGCTCACGTGGATGAGGATAAGAAGAAGTTAGCTTAGGAAGTTTATCAGCTTGCCCAAGTAGGTGTCCACTTAGTTGATTCAGTAGAAGGAGTGTATGGGTGCAGAGTAGATCAGAATCATCTTTAGTTTCTAAGGTGAAGGTAAAGCAGGACAGAGATCGTAGTGTAGTTAAGTTGAAAGAGTCAGTCAGAGATTAGAAAGTAGAGGTAAGTGGGAGATGGTGTATTACATTGCCAGGGTCGCCTATGTGTGCCCTGTGTAGATGACTTGAGGCAGCATATTTTTGCAGAAGCATATGGTGTGCACTGATCTATTCATACAGGGGCCACTAAGATGTAATACAAACTTGAGAGAAGTCTTTTAGTAAAGTAGGATGAAGAGATATATTGTAGAGTTTACAGGTAAATGTTCAATATGTTAGCAGGTTAAGATTGAATATCAGAAGCCTAGTGGGTCCATGCAAGAGTTCAGTATTCCCACATGGAAATAGGAATAAGTGAACATGTACTTTGTTACGGGTTTGCCTCATACTCATCATCAGCATTATTCAGTTTGGGTCATTATAGAAAGGATGACCGAATCATCTGATTTCCTACCTATCCATACCTCTTATTCATCCAAGGATTATGCCAAGCTCTATGTTAGAAAGTTGATTAGATTGAATGGAGTTCCATTATCCATCATCTCAGATAGAGATACAGAGTTTACCTCTCATTTTTGGAAAGCCTTCCAAAAGGTTCTTAGTACCCAAGTTCACCTCAGTACAGCCTTCAGATAGAGATACAGAGTTTACCTCTCATTTTTGGAAAGCCTTCCAAAAGGTTCTTAGTACCCAAGTTCACCTCAGTACAGCCTTCCACCCTCATACAGATGGTTAAGTAGAAAAGACTATTCATACTTTGGAAGATATGCTAAGAGCGTGTACCATTGACTTTAATAGTAGTTGGGATGACCACTTTCCCTTGAATGAGTTTGCATATAACAACAGTTATTATTCCAGCATTTAGATGGCTCTATTTGAGGCACTCTATAATAGGAGATGTAGATCTCCCATTGGTTGGTTTGAAGTGGGTGAGGTTACAGTGGTATGGTCTGACTTGGTATTTGATACCTTAGAAAATGTTAGTTGATATAGGAAAGACTTAAGATAGCTCAAAGCTGATAGAAATCATATGCTGACATGCCCAAAAAAGATCTCGAGTTTAAGATCGATGACTATAACGTATTTGAAAATCTCTCCTATGAAAGAAGGGAAAAGGTTTGGCAAGAAGGGGAAGCTCTTCCCCTATATATCGGTCCTTACCAAATTCTTAGCCATTTCTAAAAGGTAGCTAATGAGCTTGAGTTGCCTTCAGACTTAGCTTCAATGCACCCAATGTTTCATGTCTTCTTGATAAATAAATACATAGGTGACCCAGCAGTTGTAGTCCCTGTAGAGGGTATAGATGTTCAGAACAACCTCTCTTATGAAGAAATTCTATTTGAAATCCTCGATTGTCAGATTCACAAACTGAGGAACAAAGAAGTCCCTCTAGTTAAAGTTCTTTGGCGGAATCAGTCCGTTGAGGAAGCTACTTGGGAAGCAGAAGTAGATATGCAGAGCAACTATTCTCAGCTCTTATCCACAAACTCAGACTCAACTCAAGGTAATGGTTTTCCTTAAATTTACTCAGTTTCATGTTGAGATGTAGTTACCAACTTGGTATGAAGTTTGCACACTCAGTCATGCATTTATGAATCAGTTCAGTCATGTACTCATGCATCAGATATGCATGTTCAGTATACAAACTCAGATTATCAATAATATTAGTTATGAAATCATGCATCAGTTATACATGTTCCGTATGATAATTCAGTTTATCAGTAGTCTCAGCCATGAAATCATGCTTTAGTTGTGCATGTCCAGTATGTACTTTTAGTCTATCAGTATCCCCTCTTAGTCAGTCTCATTCGAGGATGAATATTCCTAAGGGGAGATATTTTAAGATCCCACAAAATCCTAAGCTTAATTCAGTCTTTTAAAGCTTGTTAAAGGGTCCCAGACGTAGAAAATATTAGATAATTATTCATACTTAGAGTTATTTTAGCCTTCATAGTTGGCGATCTTATTCTGTGACCCTTACGACCAATAAATGTTGATCTTTAAGTTGCTTCATGATTAGGAATGTCAATAGGTGTTCTCGAATGAGTTTTAGATTTTTCGAACATTTTTTAAAGCACGTTTGGGAGTCCAAACCAGTATATCGATGCAATATCGACGCGCCGCATCACCTATTGCACTGATGAATATTTTCCCCAGTTCCCAATGCAATTTCTAGTGAACCGATGCGGACTCGATGCGGTGCATCAGCCAATGCATCGATCCCATTGATGCAGTGCATCGATTTTTCCATCGCTAGGATAGTTTTCAGTCATTAAAAAGTTGTATCCTTAGGGTATTTAGATAATTTTTTCACGTTTATCAGCCCCTAAAACATGAGATTTAGCCATTTTACTGGCAAAATCGATTCACTATTCTAAAAGATACTCAAGAACAAAGCCCTAGGGCTTTTAATTCAAGGTTCAAGATTCAACGACTCACCATCAACCTTCATTAATACAAATACTCAGGAATGTGAAGTGTTCATCCAAGGTTTTCTTCCACCCTTGGAGTCCAAGAAACTCTTTTAAAACTTCAAGTAGATTGATTTCATGATTTCATGATTTCCATGATTGGATTTAAGTGTATTCATGATTTTAATGTTAATTGGGTTTCTAATCAATGGTATATTACAAGTTTCATGTGGAATTGATTGCTATTTGAGTAGTATCATATGAATTCATGTCGAAGCAATTGAATTTGTGAATTTGGGAATTGATGTTATGATTCCTACATATTATTTAGTATCATGTGCATATTTGTGCTCCCCAAGTGTTTGTTAAAATGCTCATGTGAATTAAATGTGGAAAAATCATGACATGCTAGTATATGTGTAAACTTATGCATTATAAGTGTTTGATAGAATATCTCTATGGATGAGTTATGAACAAGTGCACTGTGGTATGTTTTTCAAGTTTACTCTATGCTTTACTTTTTATCCTATCGAGTCCTTGGTGTATTCAATACATAAATTTTTTTTAGCTATTTACCTAGAGCTATAATGGTTACAAAACAGTCTTAGTAGTGTTACGAACATTAGTACTCCGTAATCAGTCACAGTCTTAGTTCAGCATTTTATTCAGAACTCAGTAAACTCAATTAGTTAACCAAATTCAGTAGTACTCCGTCATTTAGCAGAACCCAGTAAACTCAGTTCAGTTTAATTAGACAGTACTATCAGTAATAGTTCAGTCAATCCTAGTATGGACTAGAAATTAGTTCAGTATTTACTCAGTTGGGAGAAGGATTCAGTACCGAGCGAACCTAGGGATAGGGTCATTTCTGCCAGTGGAGGGCTTAACCCTTAGTAGCAATCCTTGCATTATAGAACTAAGTAGGTAGTGTAGGATAAGATATATTCCTATCAGACAAGGGTTTGTATATCTTGTACGAGTTTTCCTACTAGATAGGGTTAATGAAAGAGCTTCCTATCAGAGAGGGTTAACTTACAGCTAGTCTTTACCCATGGCATGGTACTGACACCCTTCTAACTGGGATTAAAGATTAGACCCTAATCCATTTAGAGAGAGGAATGTTGGTTAGATTATTACCTCCAACAGTTTCAGTTTTAGTCCTAGTATAGAACTCAGTTCAGTTCTACAGAATCAGGACTGTCAGGTACAGTCACCCAACTTAGTATAGAACTCAATTCAGTTCTATAAAATTAGTTCTATCAAAAATAGTCACCTAATTATCAATTAGGACTGTAAGAAATAATCACTTAGTTATAAGTATTATAGTATCAGTAAACTCAGTTATCAGTTAATCAGTTTTCAAAACTCAGTATCCCATATTAACATGTTCTCAATTACAATTTATGTGTCTATGCACGTTCTCTTATTCTGTTGTGTACATTTTACTCAGTCAGTTATTGTTCATGCATATGAACCTATATATATCAGCCTACCTCACTTAGCATACCAGTAAATTCAAAGTACTGAATCATACCTTTCTTTTATGCTATGACATCTTATATCATAGGTTCAGACGCAAGGGCTCCTGACTGTACTTAGCAGACCAGCCTATCAGCAATAGATTTAGTGTTAAGTCCTCATAGTTTGAGGACAGTGTATTATTTCAGTATTTCAGTATAGTTTTCAGCAGTCGAAGTTATTTGGGGGCTTGTTTCATCAACTCTATAATTTAGAAAGTTGGAGGCTTTCAGACTAGAGTATTTTATATGGATGCTTCAGTTTTCAGTATTCATCTTTCAGTATTCAGTATTGGTCTTATAGAATTTTCAGCCTAACTTCCGCACTTATTTTAGTTATATTATTATTACAGTGTTATTATTATTTATTGCTTACAGCAGGTACTAGTCATGGGTTAGCTGGTGATCCTTTAGGGTTGCTAGCACTATGTAGCATTTGGGGTACAAACTCGGGACATTACAAGGGCCTTGTCCCGGCCCAGATAGTTGGTATTCAGTAGAGGCTTTATGGATGGGATTTGAAGTGTTGTATTGTCTTATCTTGTTGACAAATTTTGGATTATATATTTCCATTGAACATTGTTATATCTTCCTCACTTTGATTTATGTATGGATTATGCTTATGATTACATTCTAAGGGGTCTCTAGGGCCTTGGTAGTTCGAGATGCCCTTTACGGCTAGGGCATCGACTCAGGTCGTAACAAGCTTGTTATCAAAGCACGGTTCATGGTTCCACGGTGTGTTTATGGAGCCATGTCTAGTAGAGTTTTTCTTATGGGTGTGTTATGCACCACATTTATAATCAGGAGACTACAGGAAATTTAGGGGATGTTTCCTATTTTTTCATACTCTAGTTTGTGCTATAACATCGTCCATACAAGAGTTATCCAATTTCCTTCCTTTCTTTAATTTTATGGGTCATGCTTTATTGTTGAGGTGATATAAGTCTAAGAGGTTAGGTCCCTAATAATGTGGTCCTTTCTGATTGAGTTATCCATAAGCTTATGAGATAGCACGAGGACTTGAAAGGAGTTTGTTTGTGCTTCAAAGTGTATTAATTTGAGTGTATACCTCTATCCTGATTAAATCACGCTTTTCAACTTGAGGTATAAAGTGTATTCAATCCCTTTTAAATTCGTTATTGCAGATGTCGCACTTAAGGGTTGAGATATATAACAGAATGTTGGAATAGTATTTCTACCTAAGTAGTAGTTTATATTAATATGTCATGACCTATTTGTAGTAAGATGTTCTAGAAGATAGTGATATTGAATCACAAATCTAGAAATCGGAGTGATGATTTTTTTTGCATAAAGAAGGTAGTATTAGTTATATAACCTTTGATTGTGGGATGGGTTGCAATTTTATAGTGATAGGCTAATGTTGTGGCAAGATCTATAGATTGTTTGGTAGTCTCGAAGAAAGTGATTGGCGATAATTGTTATTTAGTTAAAATGGGGAAGGATCCCAGAATGGATAGATATGGTGGTTGTACAAATCATTTATAGATGGTTAACAGAAAGGGTTAGGTTAGCCAATAATTTATAAGTATAGACTAACTTGGGGAAAACTTAGTAATATTTAAGGAATTTTGAAAGTAGTCTAAATGTGTACATGGGTAAGTTGATTTAATATGAGAAAGTAGAACAGGTTGATAAGATTCTAATGGGTTATATTATAAGATTAAGCTCGACTACCCATATTATGTGACTTTATCCCCATTGATTATCTTTTCTCTAGTAGTTGTAAACTAGAGCTGCACATGAGAGGGTATGTAGTAGATTTTGAGGTGTGGTAGTAATGTAATAGAGGGGGTGTGATTATAGGTTATAGTTAAGTGAAATGTGGTATTTGGGTTGCTTTCCCAATTTGATGGACTAGTACAGTATGTGGCATGCCTCATCGATGGTACATAATTGGTTCTAGACAATAGGCTTGAACTCTAGATATGGATTATGGTAGTAAGAATAGTAGCTTAAGATTAATGATACATGTTTAGTGGGAGTAAGCAATAGGCTTGATTTGATGTGTGTGATAGCCAAGGTTGGAAACTTTTGGGAAAAAGAGTGGATAATTGTGATATATGTATACATGAGACTAGGGTTAAAATAATGAATTATGGTTGAGTCATTAAGTAGGTAAGGGTGTAAGTATACAAGGAAAGTTGAAATCCCAGGTAACATATTGTTAGATAAGGTTTTATGTGTATAAGTATCATATGTACCTAGTTCACGTTCTTGAATTTTGTAGTATGGATAAATTTGAGGATTTATGGTATGGTGTTTTTTAGAGTTGAATTGAGGAAATATAGGTAGGCAATGTGCACCTTTCGTATAATTTTAAAATTTTTGTTAAGTTGTAAGTTATGCAATTAGAGGTTTAATGCGAGTATGTTAAGTGATAGAGAATGAATTTTTATGTGATAAGGAGTATGGATGTGTATGCTCATGATATTGGGAGTTCTAAGATGATGGCTATAGAGGCTATCAGTTGTGAGTACTAGTTTCGGAAAGCAAGGCCTTCAGAGTATAGTTTATCAAGGAGAGTTTAGCGGTTATGTGTATGGTTATACCCTTACTATGTTCAGTGTTGTGCTTGTAGATTTAATGATAGGATATGTCCTTAAGTCTAGGATTGTGACTTTCATCTAAGGGGAAGATAATGAGTTAAGGTAGTTCCTGAATTTTCTCGTAGTGGCAAATTTTAGGAAAGATTCATGATAAATCTATTCCTTTTCAAGCAAAACCCTCCTACTTCAATTTAATATATTATTCTACTAATGTCTTATGTATTCAAGTCATGCCTATGCCTATGATTTGCATTCTCTCAGCACTTATGTCCATGTTCTGACCTCCAAACTAGAAACAATAGTGTCTTTTAGTAATCCAAGCTTTCTAATGTTCAAGCTCTATGTTGTAATGCTCATGACCCACAGTTCCATGTATCATATCATGTTTAGTTAAAAGGAACTATGCTTTCTATATATTATTGATTCGTGTTATGTCGGGTATAGTCCAAAGTGATTAAGTTTATGCAAACTCATGACTATCTCAGCTCTGAAAATGAGAAGCAATAGCTTCAAGTATCAAGCCTTTTCTCAATCATTAACTTCATGAAGTTTGGCCTTATGTAATACAACTCATGATATAGACACTCTTGTTTGTCACCAAAAACTCCATCCTACAAACTCATATTGTACTATGTTTATACTAGAATGACTCTCTATTTATGATCAAGACATCTAATGTATGAAGTACTTCATGCCTATTGCATCACATCTGACATCTCATGGCCTACCTTGAGTAGTGCAATAAGTATGAGTTATAATTAAATAGTGTTACTCCCATTAATGATGTTTATGCTCGGGTCCCTCAATAACCGTCCATATTTTAGTATGATGGTGGTTGTGGAAGCATAGTAATGTCTTAGGTAGGGGAGTAGATTTTATTGAATGCAAAAATTTTGATGTGATTCTCGAGCTAAGTTTCTAAGTGAAGGGGCAAAGAAAGAGATGAACTTTTGTTATGTGAAATAATTAGGAAGTGTATATATAAAGAAAATCCTTGTGACGGTGAGTAAATTTACTAGTTGTTAGTAGGGAGATCCATAAAGTGGGTATACTAAAGATAGGCCTAAATGTCATGGTTGATGAAAACACAAACCAATGTTCTATATGGTTAGTAATCCTTGAATCAAGAACTTTATAGGATCATAGTGATAAGTTGAAGTGATATTCTTAAAGGGATGTAGAGTATGGGGTCCCATAGCTTAAGCTAGCACCTTTTAACTCTGGGTTAGGCTTCAACATGGAAGTACTATACAGCGGGACTGAAACTCTTATGGTTAGATGTGTATGGGAGAATTGTAAGTTGGAAATGATGAAGTATGTTATTTATGGTTTAGGTCATAGTTGAGTAGTGTCTCTAATTTTAGGTCTATTCGTTGTATTTTGTAAGGTAGAGAATGTTTCTATTTATTATCTCCCGTGAAATCTTTTAAATCAGGCCTATGATTGCCAAATAAACTCATACCATATGTTGTGATGATCATGATCCATAGATCTCATGTGCAAGGTCATCTCTATGTCAATTCTTATTATCTTATGCTTCCTACATACACGATTCACTAGGGATTATCATGAAGCTCTTTTGAATGCTTTTCGTATTTTGTTGTGGAAAAAAAATTTCAATTCAAGGTTACGTTATTTATTCCATACTTTAAGGGATTCAACAAGTTTCTATCCATCATTCGGGGACAAATGATCCCAAGGAGGAGATAATGTAACACCTCGAACTTTCAGGCTAACATTGAACCATTTTTCCTACGTTTATAAACCCAAACCCCATGGTTTATATTTATGTATAAAATTTAATAACATTCATGGAGTATGGAAACATCCTCAGAGATGAATATTCATCATCAAAATCTCCTAGCTCAAAAGTTAAGTTGAGCACTTTCCTATGATTGACTTTTAGTTGACGATTCTGCATGGGTCAACTTCCACTGAACTTTTCTCCTCTGATATAAAGATTTATGTGGCCTACTAGATAAAAAATTAAAGCACTTCGATTATTCTTTCCAACGCCACCGACCATTCGTCAATCCGAGTCCGAAGTCAAAACTTATGAGTGTTTGAATCAGGAACTATCCAGGGTATGCGATGGCCATGTGCCGCAAAGCAATCACCTAAGCACACTGCCTCAGCTATGCAACGGCCATGCGACACAAACCTTAAGGTTTGCTTTGGTCATGTGATGCATTGTCTATCTGGGGCATCAAAAAGTATTCTATTTGATTTATTTAAAGAGCATAAAGTCATGTATAGTCCCATAACCATTCCTAACCCTCTTTGGATGAATTTTAAATCTTAAACACATTATTTTCCCTTATAAAATCCCCAAATCATCTTCCCTAAATAAAAGGGCATAAACTACCTAGGGTTAAGGAATTCAAGCTTCGGGGGTCCAATATGTCTATGTTCTCTTTGATTTTTTTCCTTCAAAAGGTATGTGGGACTATCCTAAACCCAATGGGCATAATTTTTAATGTTTTAAACAAGCTTTAGAGGTATATAATTATGCATACAAAATGGGTTTCGAAAGTATTAAAGAACATTCATTGAAATCCGATTTTATGATGAAATCTTGTAGAATTGTGGTGTTGTTCCCTAAATTTGAAATGTTTTCATGTGTACATATGTAATTAGTTTGAGAAATTATATGAGAGTATGATTTAAGGAATTACCTCTTTTGTTATGAAATCCATTATCATAATGTTCTGCGGTTATTTATACAAATGGTTAAAATCTTGAGCTTAAATGTTTCACAATTAATTATGGATTTGCATAACTTTGCAATCCAATTAGAGGGTGTTTTATTAATTTATAAATGATTTTGTGTCATGAAAAAAAATTGTATGCAATTAATGAAAGAGATGACCACCGTGAGTTAGAGTATTGAAAAAAGAGTGTTTTTGGCACATGTTTTCATGTATTTTGAAATAAGAACTCTCTTGTGATGTTAAATCTTCTGGGTAGTCATTAACATGCTTTGAAATAAGAAGGGCAGTAGATATGATGTTGTATAAAATAAAGGACTTGCAAGTTTGGGTATGGTGATACCCAGTAATGATGTGCCCTAAGCCAAATAAGAAAGGAACTGTTTATACGAATGAAGTATGATTATAAAATTCTAAAATGGGGCTTACAGAGTGTTAGATGTTTACTCGAAGAAGGCACAAGTTCAAATAATGGATTGCCCAAAACTGCATTTTGCCACACTGATTTTATTTTTTCCTGAAATAGGGGATGGTACGCTGGTGGCGGCCTTATGGTGTAGTAGATAATAGAAACCCCAGCCCTTGCAGCAAATTTGGGATTGGGGATTGGCCTCCGAGTTAAGGACGGAATTTATATAGCCCGTGGATTAGTATGAATATAGGGTAACCCATCTGGCACAAAAGTAATCCAAACAGTCGAGTCAATGTTTTATTTCAAATGGTCGAAGATTTCATATTATGGCCATGTGTTTTCATTTACCTTATGCTAAGTTGCTTTATGAAATGGTCTCACTTATGTTATTCAAAATATATTTTGTTTTTGGGTTGTTCTACATACCAGTACTTTCGAGTATTGACCCCCTATATTTCGATTTAGTCTCGTGGTCCATCACATCAGTTGGTTATATGGGAGAATAACAGAGTTGGTGAGCCATCCATCTTTGGGAAGGCATGTTATTCATACATTTATCTAATTTAGTTTATCGTCCAGCCAGGGGCCTTGTCCCGGCCTAGACAGTCTGTACTTAGTAGAGGCTTCTAGATGGTATTTGAAGTGTTGTATTGTCTTATCTTGTTGACACATTTTGGATTATAAGTTTCAATTGAACATTGTTATATCTTTCACACTTTTATTTATGTATGGATTATGCTTATGATTACATACTAAGGGGTCTCTCGGGCCTTGATTGTTTGGGATGCCCGTCGCGGCTAGGGCCTCTGCTCGGGTCGTGACATCTTTCCACCTCAGCACTTATGGGAGTAATAATTTAACTTTAAAATAATTCAGGGGGGTAATATGAACCCCTTGAATTTGGAGTGTGTAGTTGAGAATTCGATATAGGTTGGAGGGGCATTTGGCCATTTTATCAGAGATATTCAAGACTTATCCTATTGAGATATCGTGATAGTAACGTTTTCTTAGCGTCAGGGATCTGCTGCAACAGCCAGACTTAGAAAAATTACAAATCTCAAGAAAATTCTATTAAGATGGCATTTTAAATGATAGGCGAACTGTGGGCATCCAGGCTTGTACTATTAAGAACTATAAGGATTATCTGTATGATACTATGTCAATAAACCATCTGCAATTTGTATCTACTTACGAGTTGAGTACATATAGATATCCAATCAGTGCAAGTGCTATGGATAGCAACTGAGGTACATAAAATGCAAAATGAATGAGTAACTGATGATTAAATAGTACAATTGAGTTAACTGAGCAGAAATGCAAAGATACAAAATATTGTTCAGCTAGAATATAGAGAAATGATGACGTGCATGTCAAATTATTTAAAAAGTAACCTAAATTGGAATCATGATGCAAAATAGCCATAAATTTCATATTAATATGTTTGGATAATATTACTATAACAATACGAAATGAAATGCCTAGGCTGTTAATTCATTATTTTGGTAAGAAACAAGTTGGTTTATGAACTAAAAAATCTACAACAACAAGTCTCAAGAACGGTATATATTATTTAATTTCATACCATGCGTGTTCGTAAGATCAATGTTGTTTTTTGTCTAATGTTTGCACTAGGTTGCTCATGTTGATATTAGGAAGGCATATTTTGGAAAAGCTCCAGGTCTTCAACAGAAAAGAATTTCTTTTTTGACAAAGAGATATAGCTGAATGTTGCCTCGGATGCAGCCCATCTAGATACAAATCTTACAGAATGCCGATCAGTCTATCTTGAACTGGTATCATTGTTTGACGAAGTTCAAGCAAATATCCGCCTACATATTCGAAAATCTTTTGGATTACCAGAATTATTCTGTTGTGCACATTAAGATGATCTACATTTAGGTTTCGGCACAGATACCCTTCAAAGTCCTATTCCAACAGAATACACTATCACAAGTCCTTTTTTAGGACATCTAGAAGGAAGACAAAACTGACAAAGAACAGTAGAAGAGTATAAAGTGTACACTTCTTTTCGTTAATAATTGAAATAAGATCCCGTGCAAGAAAAAACAATTGGTGTGCAAAGGCTCGCCACAGAATGCTAAGCACTAGTTGCAGGCAACCAATCTCCACTTCAATATTTAAAGAAAATGGAAAGGAGTTAATCAAAAAGATGTCTGGAGCTAGCACTTAGAGGAAAGAGATGTGAAGTTTGTTTGATAAGAATATTCCAAGTGGATGACTGTAGTCTTGCTTATAGTTCAACTTGTGGAATTCCATGTGAAGAAGGGGATAGATAGAATGCAATTCCGTGTACCTCATTCATATTGTTTTCTGTTTCTATGAACTTACATATCCACATACCGCTAAAGTGATTGGAAAAGAACTGACCATACACATCATATTCTCATCTGATCCTATTGAGATATGGAGACAACAATGATTCTGTAGTATTAGGGATTTCCTACAACCACCAAACTTAACTAGATTACAGATCTCAAGAAAATTTTATTAACATCTTCAACGACAGCATAACTGTAGGCAACCCGACATATAATACTAGGAATTATATGTATGATCGTTATGATAAGGTTCTGAAATTTGCATCGACTTACCCGTTAAGTACCTGGCGAGATCCCATCAGTACCGGTACTATGGCTCCCACTAGAGTTGGAGCTAGAGTAAGTAACTGCTAGTTCAATGGGTACATGATTTGAACTGGCAAGGGTTATGGATATAAGATGGTAAATTATCCATTAATTTTTTAAAATTTGACAAGTATTGATGGACAATTATTTTTGGTATACGGTTCAAGTAAAGATGAATGGAGGCAATAGTATAGCTTCCACTTCTTGTCGATTAGTACTTACTGCTAAATTTTGGATTCATCCATATGTAAGCATTGCCATTCTTTTACTTCTTTATTTTTATTCTCTACATGCCAATTTTCATTCATCAAAAGCAAAGAAAATAAGGGTAATGATTGTTGATGAAGATAGAAGTAGAGTTACGATTTAAAGTTTTAGGATAATCAATGTTTTAATATAAATGATGAATGGATAAATATATAATATAGAGTGGGAATTAAAGCTATTGATGAATAATTTATATCAAAACATTAAATTTATAAAATCTATAATTTATGATTAACCATTCATCGCTTGTCACTATCCTATAACTTTAAATTGTAACTCTGCCTCTATCTTCATCAAGAATCATCACCCCCTTTATTTTTCTTTCTTTTGATGAATGAAAACCGGCATGTAGAGAAAAAAAAAAGGAAAAGGACAATGCTTATATAGATGACTCCAAAAATTTAATAGTAAGTACTAATAGAAAAGAAGTGGAAGACTACTGTCTCCGTTCATCTTTACTTGTATAGTATATCAAAAATAAATGTCCAACAATATTTGCCCAATTTAAAAAAATTAATGCATAATTTACCAACTTATATCTATTTTATCCTTTCTATTAAATATTAATAACTAAAAAATTGAAGGATAAAAAGTACTCCTCCATCCCATTTTATGTGTCATCTTTTGACCGGATAGGGAGTTGAAATTTTTGTGAAAAATATAACTATATTCATATTAAAATGGCCATAACTTTTGGATTACTAAGAATATTTGCACTTAAAATCAAGCATCAGATAGATAACTGAATTATCTTTTCAACGCCACCAATTTCTCCTTAATCTAATATCGGAGTAAAAAGTTATGGCAAAATTACTGAAGCACTACCAAAGCTGCCAGTGAAAATGACACTGACAACGACTTGTTGTAAGACATAATAGGTCATCAGGCAGGAGTCGATTCATCCAAAACATACATATATATAACCATTACGGGAAAGAAAACCGGGTTTATCATGCATTTAAAACCATTAACCTAGGTATCTGTAGCTTAACCATCCTAAAACCACCCACTGGCTATATGGGTCCAGTGTAACCTCCTGAATGGGCCCCGTTGAGCATAGCTGCACGAACCGGAGATACCATAAGAGTAGGGGATTCCCAAGTACCTTCACTCTCCATGATACATATGTACAGTGTACGAGGATTCCCATGCACCTCATAGTATCATATAAGGTCTTCATGACCATCCCTTCATGATAAAAGTATGATCAATATCATGACACTCTTTTTGTATTTTTGTAGACTAGTCACAAAAGGGCCCTTTTGTCATTTTTTCCATTATTGTATTGGAGTATAAATAAAATATTGTAGGGTATATTTATTTAGCTGCTTAATGATATTGAGAGAACACTCCTCTTAGAGTGAGAGAGTCCCAAAACCGTAACTAGGGCCTTATACAAGTGTGGAATCACTTGTGTATTGCATTGCTTGATACATTGGTGCTTGGGTGGTGGACGCCTCTATTGTGTCAATTGTAAGATATAGGTGATTGTAGAGTGTAGTTTTAAGGGTCCAAGAATGTCATATGTTCTTGTGTTCCTCCATTTGTCTATCATTCTATCTTTATTTTTTTGTAACCGTTGGTAGTGTTCTTGTTGTGTAACCTTGTAATCGTTCTATTGTTGAAATCTTATTGTGTTGTTCATCTTCTTCTTATTGTTACATTAGTTTGTGTAGGTTGTTTTGTATCAAATACACCATTATATCTTGTATTTTTGTTGTTGGTAGTGAATCCGAGAGTGGTCACTAAAGGGTTCCTTGATTCTTCAAACTTGTGGACTGTTTTGGTGTATGTTTTGTGCCTTTCCTTGTCTTTTTTGTATCATCTCATGTCGGCAAACATGAGTTTCCAGTGCTCATCCATTGGACTTGCACCTTCACGGTTAGCTATCACACCCTGCCATTATTGCCCAATTAAAACCATTTCCATCCAACCAAACGATTAGACCATTATTATTACCCAGGTTATAAGTAGGGGTATCGTAATACTAACTATAACTTGCAAGTAATATCCCTAGCCAACCTTTATAAGTAAAGGGATTCCCACATACCCACAGTCCACATTGTCAAGTTAACTTGGGGGAATCCCGTGTATCGCATAAGTGTTTCATTATTAAGTTTGCTTGGGAAAATCCCGTGTAACCCACAAGTTGTTCTTCACCAGGCTTACTTAGGCGATTCCTCTATACCTCACAAGGAAGTTTAATTAACCATAACCATGACCACCAAACCTTACCAATTTAACAATTCGAAAACCATTTAAATAATTTATACCATTTAGGATAGTTCCATTAAAAGTCCAATAATATTGTGAAAGCGTTCTCATAGGCATTTTATCAAACGTGTTGGGGGCATAGTATTTCCAAAATCAATTTCAATTATCAATTAACCATTTCCATGCAACCAATTGTTCAAACCACCATTAAAGCAGGTAAAAACATAATTAAAATATGGAAAACCCATAACCAAGCATTTAATACCAAAACCCCAACACGTATTTGAAAAACCCCAAACCATACAATAATCATGCCATGAACACATTGTATACAACATGCCTTTAGTTAGAACTAACAATGAGGGAGGAGTATCTTTCCTTTTATTAGTAGATGAAGGAGAGAAATCACCAAAACAAGCCTTAAATTGCTCCTCTAGATGAAGCCTAAGCCTTCTATTACACGAAAGCCTTAGAGAGAATTATAGAGTGTTTAAGAGAGTTTTCTAGGTGTTTACTGGAATAATAGGGAAAATAACCTCTCAAGTAGGTCAGAAATCATGGGGCCTTAATAGGTTAAGAAGGGAAATGTCCAGATTAACCCTACTTAAACTGAATAAAAATCCCGTATATAGGTACAACTCACCATACCAGTCGTACGCTTCACTTGCACCCAGAGCCTCCCCCATGTACCCAACACTATTCAATATACGACTTACCCAAACCAAGTCGTACCCAAGTATATGACCTGTAACCTTGAACCATACCCCTGGCAGAATAAAATCAAAAGAGGTTTTAACACTATTCACCATATTAGTCCATGGCATAACTCGTACCCTACCATACAACTCATACCACTCGTCGTACCCATTCCAAAGACCAATCCATCCCACCAACCAAAACTTGTCAGCAAACAACGAATGCATACCACTTTTACCCCAAGGTACTATTGGTACCCATAACTCTTACCTGGTCCAAAAACCATAAATTCAGGAAATTTTCTAAGGGTCCCAAACCCAGGGTATTTCTATCTCCCCCACTAGGAACACTTGTTCCCGAATGACAGCAAAGGTTGGTCAACCACAAGCGCAATTCATTTACATTATCAAATACCAATCATCCTTTAACAAAATTAGAAAATAAATATGCAAGGAAATCAACCTTTCCTTTAACAAACTCAGAAAAATAAAGATGTGTTCAAGAACACATACCTTCCGCAAGAATATCCAAATCAGAAAATAAATGTGGATACTTGGACTTCATTTCAACTTCCTCTTCCTATATAGCCTCTTCCACCTTGTGGTTCTACCATGGAACCTTAAACAAGGCTACATTCTTGGTCTGTACCTACAAACCTGCTTATACAATGTAATACTCGGAGAAAATTTTTCGTTGAAATTTTGTGTGTAAAGGTGTTGGGTTCTATCTTCTAGAACGAATTATAAATTTTTTCGCGTGGAATATCTTAGATTATGACTCACCATTACGTAGAGTATTGAATAAAATTTCCAACGATATATGGATCATCCAAAATGGACACCCGAGAGATGAGTTATGAATATTCCGATCGAACCGTGAATAGTAGTAAACAGTAAAACGTGTAGGAAAAAGTACTGAGGCATGACATATTTTTTCTCCAACTTTAAATGATCTTAACTCCTTGTACATAATAGTCTGGGTGATCTACTATATATATCAACAGAAAGCTCTGCGAGTCCTCTTTCCAATGAAATTGGTTTCATCTAATTTGTCTATCGGAGCAAAAAGTTATGGTCGATCTATTTTAGCCTATTAAAAGAAATTTTTTGGGTCAAATTCAAATGATCATAACTCCTCGTACACAATGATTTGAGTGAGATACTATATATCAACGGAAAGATATGAGAGTCTTCTTTCTAATGAAATTAGTTTCATCCAATTTGTATATCGGAGTAAAACCTTATGGTTGATCTACTTCAGACTATCAAAACAGTCTACCAAAGGATAGATTCGAGAATTATTTAATTTTTAGGGGCGTTTTGGTCATTCTCCCTCACCCAAAATCCGTCCAAACCCTATATTAAAGCCTATTAAAAGTATTATATGTTATATTTCATCAAATTCCCTCAAAAAGAAAATCCTAAGCTTCTACATCCAACTTCAAGAACCTTCAAAGTTCACCATTAATTCTGCAAATTTTTTCAAGATTCCAAGTTCCTAATTCAAGCAAATTTATTCAAGATTCTAAGTTCCTAGTTCAAGAACTCCAAGAACCATCATTCAAAGGCACGATTAAACTCTCAAAAATGAGTATGGATCTAAAGTTCATCATTCAAGGTATGTAGGGTTTTTCAACAAGAACTATCTTTCGTTCTTGTGCGCAAAAGTAATTTTGTTTATAAAGGCATGATTTTTATTTGATTTTTATGAATTTGAAGCATGAACCCATATCTTATGATGATTAATATGAAATCTTGATGTTTATGATTTTGAAAGATGAATTTACATGTGTGGAGATATAAAGCATGAATCTTGAATGATATTTATAATAATTTTGATATTTGGGTCGTGAATCCCCATTGGAAATTGTGTTTTTTTTAGAAAGTGTGTGTTATAAGCACGTTGATGTTGAATATTTGAGATATTTTGAATGATTTGACCTTTTGATCTTAATGGAGTTATTTTGAACTCGAGTGTGAAAGAAATCCACAACGTGGTTGATTTTGATAGATGGGAAGCATGATGGCTCCCGATGTATATTTATATATTACTAAAATTGTTTTGTTGTGGATTATCTTTGAAATGATCTGAGCTAAGTCAGGGAGAAATCTTTAGCACCGAGTGGGAGGTATAAAGCGAACTTACTTCCCTAGAACTACATGCCCCCGTAGGAGTGAGCCTGAGGCTGATTTATATAGTGATCACTAGTTTGTGTGGATTTAATATCAATAGTCCTACTCCGATGGCAAGGATAGGATGGATCTCCCCAACGTGGGTTATACGATGTACTCCTTGTAGCTCACATGGTTTATGTCGGTTATAGGATCTCCTAGTGTGTGTGTGTTTCCTTGTGTCTATGGTGAATGGTAAAGTTATTTGAAAGTGGAATTGTGAAAGTTATTCTTTCGTAAGATTTAAATGATATTTACATTATGAGAATTGATATTCCTAATGAACTGAAAGTGATTGACAAATTATATGATGACTCACATATGTTATTGTACTTATTTCATCCTCTCATGATTATGATAATTTTCTTCGGGCTATGTGAGTCTTTCATACATCCTGCATATTTCTTATAATACTTATGATGATAATGTTTATACAACTACATACACCCCTATATACTCGGTTCCTTTCTATGGTACTGACCCACATCTTCAGATGTGGCTGCATTTTCTCAGAATGTAGGTTCAGGTGCTCAGTTCTAGGTTCAATAGTGATTCTTTAGGCATGCTGTTCTACATCCTCTGTTGTGGTGAGTCCTCATATTCCGAGGACATGATGTTTGATGATTGGTTTCACAGAATCGTTTACATTTGATAACTAAGTATGAGTCAGTTGGGGCATGTCTCAATGGCTTGCTGGTTTTATTAATTTTCTTAGAGGCTGATCAGACTAGTATAGATGTTGGGAGTTGACTAATAAGTCGTATTTTGTTATCTTTTTGAATTTATTTTATTCTTAAATGATGATTACTCTGTTGATATTTGAGGGTCATTTATGAAAACCCCATTGATTCGTGTTAAACTGAATAAAAATGTCTCAAAGGGTTAGCTTAGGGCTACTCGTAGCCTCAAGAAGCGTGTGACGCTCTGGGACCCTTTTTAGGGCATTATAAACTTGGTATCAGAGCGTAAGGTTTTAAGGTGTCCTAGGGAGTCTAAAAAGCCACGTTAAGTGGAGTCTTGATCATCGGTGTGTAGCTCGCCACATCTATAAGCAAAAGGCTACAAGACATTTTAGGAAAAAGTATGATTCTTTCTTTCAGAAGTCTATCATGCTTAAAGTGTCTCTCACTGCTATTGATTCGTGCTCTCCTCTTTCAGATATATGCCTCTACTTCGTGTGAGAAGAAATAATGATGGTCAACAACCTTAACCCGCTGACCCATTATAGAGAGATAGAGTTCGGGATTGATCTTCTTCCCGATACGCAGCCTATTTCTATTCCTCCTTACCGTATGGCCCCTGCAGAACTTAAGGAGTTGAAAGAGCAACTCAAAGATCTAGTAGATAAGGGTTTCATAAGGCCTAGTGTTTCTGCTTAGGGTGCTCCTATGTTGTTTGTGAGAAAGAACGATGGCTCTTTGCATATGTGCATTGATTACCGCCAACTGAATAAAGTCACCATCAAAAATAAGTACCCCCCTCCTAGAATAGATGATTTGTTTGACCAATTGCAAGGTGTAAGTTATTTCTCAAAGATAGACCTTCGTTCTGGCTATCATCAACTCAAAGTTAGGAGTGTGACATCCCAAAAACTACTTTCCAAACTCGTTATGGACATTTTGAGTTTCTTGTTATGTCTTTCGGGTTAACTAATGCCCCAGCAGCTTTCATGGACCTCATGAATCGAGTGTTCAGACCATATCTGGATATGTTTGTCTAGTGTTTATCGATGATATACTGGTGTACTCCCATAATGAGGATGAAAATTTTGATCATCTGCGAACTGTCTTGCAAACCCTTAGAGATCACAAGTTGTTTGCCAAGTTCAGTAAGTGTGAGTTATGGCTAAGGTCAGTTGCTTTTCTGGGTCATATCATTTCTTCCGAAGGTATTTAAGTTGATCTCCAAAAGACCGAAGCTGTTAGAAATTGGCCTAGACCTATTTTTCAGACTGATATTCGAAGTTTGTTGGGTTTAGCTGGCTATTACCGCTGTTTTGTTGAGGGTTTCTCCTCTATAGCGTCTCCTATGACTCGGTTGACCCCAAAAAAAGTGAAGTTCTTGTGGTCTGAATCTTGTGAGAAGAGTTTTTAGGAGTTGAAGACTTCGCTCACTTCAACCCTATTTTGACTTTGTCGGATGGTGTTGATGGTTTTGTGGTGTACTGTGATGCTTTGAGAGTTGGGTTGGGTTGCGTATTGATGCAGAAGGATAAGGTGATAGCTTATGCTTCTAGATAGTTGAAACCCCATGAGAAAAATTACCTCACCCATGACCTTGAGTTGGTTGCTGTTGTGTTTGCTTTGAAAATCTGGAGACACTATTTGTATTGTGTCCACATTGATGTTTTCACTGATCATAAGAGTTTCCAGTATGTGTTTACCCAGAGAGAATTGAATCTTAGGCAGAGACGATAGTTAGAATTGTTAAAGGACTATGATATGAGTGTGATGTACCATCCGGGCAAGGCCAATGTTGTGGCAGATGCCCTAAGTAGAGTGTCCATGGGTAGTATTTCGCATGTGGTAAAAGGTAAGAAATATTTAGCTCGTGATGTACATCGTTTCGCTAGATTGGGGGTTAGGTTGTTTGACTCTGCTGAAGGTAGTATAGGGGTCCAGAGTAGTTCCGAATCCTTCTTGGTTTCGGAAGTGAAGGAAAAACAATACGTAGATGCTAGTTTGGTCAGACTAAAGGAGTCAGTCCAGGATCAAAAAGTAGAGGTTTTCTCCCAAGGGGGAGATGGTATGTTGAGATTGCAGGGTAGATTGTGTGTCCCGAATGTTGATGATCTGAGACAGAGAATTATGGCTGAAGCGCACGGGGCGCGATATTCTATTCATCCTGGTGCCACCAACGTGTACCAAGACTTGCGGGAAATCTATTGGTGGAGTGGCATGAAGAAAGATATAGCAGCGTTTGTAGCTAAGTATGCAACATGCCAATAGGCTAAGGTTGAACACCAAAGACCTGGTGGTATGATGCAAGAGTTTAGTATTCCCACCTGGAAGTGGGAAGAGATAAATATGGACTTCATGATTGGATTACCTCCTTCCCAATGCCATTTTGATTCTATTTGGGTTGTGGTTGATAAGTTGACTAAGTCTGCTCATTTCTTGCCTATTCATACTTCATATACTGCTGAGGATTATGCTAGATTGTATATCCGAGAGCTAGTCCGACTGCATGAAGTTCCCTTGTCTATCATTTCGGATAGGGGTACTCAGTTCTCTTCGCAATTTTGGGAAGCTTTTCAGAAGGGTCTTGGTACCCAAGTGCTTTTGAGTTCTGCTTTGCATCTGCAGACCGATGGTCAGGCTGAGCAGACCATCCAGACCTTAGAGGATATGTTGAGAGCTTGTACACTTGACTTTAAGGGAAGTTGGGATAATCACTTACTGTTGATAGAGTTTGCTAACAATAACAGTTTCCACTCTAGTATTGGCATGGCTCCATTTGAAGCCTTAAGTGGGAGAAAGTGTAGATCACCCAAAGGTTGGTTCGAGGTGGGTGAAGTGGCTGTGAGTGGTCCTGATTCGGTATTTGAGGCTATGGAAAAAGTTAACTTGATTAGGGAAAGGTTGAAAACTGCACAGAGTCGTCAGAAGTCATATACGAATGTTAGAAGGAGAGACCTTGAGTTTGAAGTTGGTGACCTAGTGTATCTGAAAATTTCACCCATAAGGGGGGTGAAGAGATTCGGAAAGAAGGGGAAGCTTAGTCCCCATTATGTTGGTCCTTAGAAAATTCTTAGCCGTGTTTGTAAGGTAGCTTATGAGGTGGAGTTTCCTTCCGAGTTGTCCTATGTTCATCCAATATTCCATGTCTCTATGCTTAGAAAGCCTATTAGCGATGCTGTGGTAGTGGATTCCTATGTAAGTGCTGACATTCAAGAAAATCTTTCTTTTGATGAGATTCCTGTTGAGATTCTTGATTTCATTGTCCAAAGACTAAGGAACAAAGAAGTTCCCTTAGTCAAGGTGTTGTGGCGAAACCAATCTGTTGAGGGTGCAACTTGGGAAGCTGAGGTAGATATGCGATCCAAGTACCCGCACCTATTTTCCACAAACTCCAATCAAGCCAAAGGTACC
>NC_061117.1:19268961-19298872 GCF_002878395.1 Capsicum annuum
GGTCAACTTCAAACAATCATAACTCCTCGTACACAATGATCTGGGTGAGATACTATATATCAACGGAAATATATGAGAGTCCTCTTTCTAATGAAATTAGTTTCATCCAATTTGAATATCGGAGTAAAACTTATGGTTGATCTACTTCAGACTATCAAAACAGTCCACCAAAGGACAGATTCGAGAATTATTTAATTTTTAGGGGCGTTTTGGTCATCCCCCCTCACCCAAAATCCGTCCATACACTATATTAAAGACTATTAGAAGCATTATATGTTATATTTCATCAAATTTCCTCAAAAAGAAAACACAAAGCTGCTACGTCCAACTTCAAGAACCTCCAAAGTTCACCATTAATTCTGTAAATTTATTCAAGATTCCAAGTTCCTAGTTCAAGAACTTCAACAACCTTAAAAGTTCACCATTAATTCTGCAAATTTATTCAAGATTCCAAGTTCCTAGTTCAAGAACTCCAAGAACCATCATTCAAAGGCATGATTAACATCTCAAAAATGAGTATCAATCTAAAGTTCATCATTCAAGGTATGTGGGATTTTTCAACAAGAACTCTCTTTCGTTCTTGTGCCCAAAAGTAATTTTCTTTACAAAGGCATAATTTTTATTTGATTTTTATGAATTTAAAGCATGAACCCATTTCTTATAATGATTATTATGAAATCTTGATGTTTATGATTTTGAAATATGAATTTACATGTGTGGAGATATAAAGCATGAATATTGAACGATATTTATCATGATTTTGATATTTGAATCGTGAATCCCCATTGGAATTTGTGTTTTTTTGAGAAAGTGTGTTATAAGCAAGTTGATGTTAAATATTTGAGATATTTAGAATGATTTGACCTTTTGGTCTTAATGGAGTTATTTTGAACTCGAGTGTGAAAGAAATCCACAACGTGGTTGATTTTGATAGATGGGAAGCATGATGGCTCCCGATGTATATTTATATATTACTAAAATTATTTTGTTGTGGATTGTCTTTGAAATGATCTGAGCTAAGTCAGGGAGAAATCTTTAGCACCGAGTGGGAGGTATAAAGTGACCTTACTTCCCTAGAATTACATGCTTCGTACGAGTGAGCCTGAGGCTGATTTATATAGTGATCACTAGTTTGTGTGGATTTGATATCGATATTCCTACTCCAATGGCAAGGATAGGACTGCTTTACCCAACGTGGGTTGTACGTTGGACTCCATGTAGCTCACATGGTTTATGTCGATTATAGGATCTCCTAGTGTGTGTGTGTGTCCTTGTGTCTATGGTGAATGGTGAAGTGATTTCAAAGGGGAATTGTGAAAGTTATTCTTTCGAAATATTTAAATGATATTTACATTATGAGAATTGATATTCTTGATGAACTGAAAGTGATTGACAAATTATATGATGACTCACATGTGTTATTGTACTTATTTCATCCTCTTATGATAATGATGATTTTCTTCGGGCTATGTGAGTCTTTCATACATCTTGCATATTTCTTATAAATATTTATGATGATAATGTTTATACAACTGCATACACCCCCATATACTCGGTTCCTTTCCATGGTACTAACCCACATCTTTGGATGTGGGCTGCATTTTCTCAAAATGTAGGTTCAGGTGCTCAGTTCCAGGTTCGACAGTGATTCATCGGGCATGCTGTTCTACATCCTCTGTTGTGGTGAGTCCTCATGTTCCGAGGATATGATGTCTGATGATTGGTTTCACGAAATCGTTTACATTTGATATCTAAGTATGAGTCAGTTGGGGCATGTCTCAATGACTCACTGGTTTTATTGATTTTCTTAGAGACTTGTCAGACTAATATAGATGTTGGGAGTAGACTAATAAGTCGTATTTTGTTATCTTTCTGAAATTCCTTTATTCTTGGATGATGATTACTCTGTTGATATTTCAGGGTTATTTATGGAAACCCCTTTGATTTGTGTTGAACTGAATGAAAATGGCTCAAAGGGTTAGCTTGGGGCTACTCGTAGCCTCAAGCACCGTGTGACGCTCCGGGACCCGTTTTCAGCGCGTTACATACAATATCTCAACAGGACCTTTTCATAAGCCAGAGAATCCAATATACCCAAACCTTCCAAAGGAACAATCGAAGAAGGATCACCAAGATACTTCCTCAACATAGAGATATGAAATACCGGATGAATGGAGCTAAAACTAGAAGGTAACTCCAATTAATACGCCACACTACCAACCATCCACAAAACCACATGAGAACCAATATACCAAGGATAGAGCTTCCGCTTTTTACCAAAATGCATCACTCCCTTCATGGGAGATTCCCTAAGGAACACCTTATCCCCAACCTTGAATTCCAAGTCTCTACGCCTTACATTCAAATAGCACTTTTGGTGACTATGGGAAGCCTTAGCCCTATCCCGAATCACCTTCACCTTTGTATAGCCTGATAAACCAAGTACAGTCCAAACATATCTACCATACTAAGATAGAACCACCCAATAAGAGATCTACACATCCTACCATATAATGCATCAAAAGGTGTCATTACAATACTAGAATGATAGTTATTGTTGTAAGAAAACTCTACCAAAGGTAGAGGTTCAACCCAATTGCCATCATAATCAATCACACATGCCCGAAGCATATCCTCTAATATCTAAATTGTCCTTTATTCCTGTCTATCCATTTGTCGATGAAAAGCAGTACTCAAACTATCCTTAGTCCCCAATCCCTTCTGAAAAACACCACAAAAAATGAGATGAAATCTGTGCACCACAATCAGAGATAATCAAAATAGGTACCCCATGCAAATTTACAATTTTCTAAAGATACAACTACGTAAAATCCTCAGCAGAAAAGTTGGTCCTTACCGGCAAGAAATTAGCTGACTTTGTCATCTTATCCATGATGACCCAAATTGAATCATATTAATTCTAAGACCGAGTATGACCGGTAATGAAATCCATATTGATTACTTCCCATTTCAATTTCGAAAAATCAATTTCCTAATACAAAACACCAGGCCTCATGTGCTCAACTTTCACCTATTGTCACACCATACACTTGACCACAAAATCATCCACATCCCTGTTTATATCATTCCACCAATACATTTCCTTGAGATCATGATACATCTAAGTCGAACCGGAATGTAAACATACCGCGATTCATGTGCCTTATACAATATCCTTTGTTACAAACCATCAACTTCAGGAACACATAACCTCCCTTGGTACCTCAAGGTACCATCACCACTAATCTCAAATACCATTACTTTTTTCCCACTTATATTACCCTAATCTTCATCAAAATAGTATCTACCATTTTTTCTTCTTATTTCTGTGCCAAGAAATGACCAAACCACTTTTAGTACCAAGACACCACCATTCTTAGAGTCTAGAAGACGGACCACAAGATTAGCCAAGCGGTGAATATCCTTCATCAATTCCAGCTTTCTTATCCACATTAACTAAAATCCCTATGAATAACCTGCTAAGAGCATTAGGAACAACATTAGCCTTACCTATATGATAGTGAAGACTCATATCATAATGCTTGAGAAGCTCCAACCATCTTCTCTAACTGAGATTTAGCTCATTTTGAGTAAACGCATACTATAGACTTTTATGATCACAAAATTTCTCCATTTGCACTCCATATAAATAATTCTGCAAGATTTTCAAAGAAAAATCACAGGCAAAAGCTCCAAATCAAGAGTAGCATAATTTCTCTCATGCACCTTCAATTGTCTGGAAGCATAGGCAATCACCTTACCATGCTGCATCAAAATGCAACCAAGTCCCACCCAACATGCATTACAATTAACCACAAACCCTTTATTACCTTCAGGTAATGTCAGAACCGAAGCCGAAGTTGGCTTATCCTTAAGCTTCTCAAAACTCCCCTCACAAGCATCCGACAAATAAAACTTTACCTTCTTTTGAGTTAACTTAGTCAATGGGACAGCTATGACCGAGAAACTTAGTCAATGGGGCAGCTATCATCGAGAAACCTTCCACGAACCGCCTATAATACCCAGCCAAACCCAAGAAGCTCTGAATATCGATTGGATTTATGATTCTAGATTATCTCTTAACTAATACAACCTTTTGTGGATCCACCACGATCCCCTCACTAGAAATTATATGACCCAAAAAAGTTACAGCATTCAATCAGAACTCACACTTAGAGAATTTGGTATACAATTACTGCTCCTTTAAGGTCTGCAACACAATTCGGAGGGGATTAGCATGATCCACCTTACACTTAGAGTACACTAGAATGTCATTACTAAACATAATGACAAAGAGATCCAGAAACTGGCTGAAACCCCTGTTCCTCAGATCTATAAATATCCCTGGGGCATTAGTCAAATAGAATGACATAACCGAGAATTCAAAGTGCCAATATCAAGCACATAAAGCTATCTTAGGGATATTTACCTCCCTAATCTTATGTTGATGATACCTAGACTGAAGATCTATTTTAGAAAAGAATTTGGCACCTTGGAGCTGATCAAACAAATCATCTATCCTTGGAAGAGGATATTTATTCTTAACCATTACCTTATTCAACTATCGATAGTTAATGCACATCCAAAGGGAACCATCTTTCTTGCACACAAATAAAACTAGTGCACCCCACGAAAATACACTAGGACGGATGAAACCCTTATCCAAAAGATCTTTAAGTTGCTCCTTGACTCCCTCAACTTAGCCGAAGCCATTCTATAAGGAGAAATCGATATTGGATGAGTGTCCAGAACCAAATCAATACCAAACTCGATCTCCCTATATGGAGTAATGCCAAAAAGATCATTCGTGAAAACCTCAGGAAATTCATTCACCACCAGAACTGAATGAAAAAAAGGACCTTCAAAGTTAAAATCTTTAACCCGTACCAAATGGTAGAGACACCCTTTAGAGAAAAAACTCCGAGCTCTAAGATAGGAAATAAACCTCCCCCTAGGAGCTAGGGAACCACCCTTCAACACTATAACCAGTTCACTAAGGAACCTAAAAAAAACCCAACGAGTCCGACAATCCAAGAACACATAAGAAGAGTGTGACCAATCCATCCCTAGAATAATATCAAAATCTACCATATATAATTCAAATAGATCTTCCAAGGTATGCCTACTACCAACAGATACAACACGCCCCTTCTAGACCCCTTTAGCAACCACAGAGTCACCAACTGGGTAGAAACAGAAGAAGGATCTGAAATAACCTTGGGATTAAAAACAAAACACATAACCACATATGGGGTCACATAAGAAAGAGTAAAACCCTGATCAAGTAAGCAATAAACATCACGATAAAAGATTTGTAACGTACCAGTCACGGAATTAGGTGATGCCTCAGATTCTTGCTAAGTTGCAAAATCATATAACCTATTCTAACCTACACCATACTAGAAGCAGAAACTAATGTAGAAGTAACACCCTTTGGTGAAGGAGAAAAAGATGAAGCAACTGGAACCTTACTCTCTCCTAAAGCACCCTTACCAACTGGACAGATCCTCAGTATATGGTCTAGCTGAACATATTTGAAACATCTATCCCTCATTTCACTAAGCAACCTACCATAAAACTGACAAGAAGGGCATAATGAGGCCGACTGATTCCCACTTTCTTGAGATTGGGCACCCTGTACCCGGATGTTATCACCACCATGCTAATGTCTATCACCCGAGTGTTTTAGGTAAGGAGCACTATTTGTAAAGATGGAACTAAAACTCTCCCACTTTTGCTTTGGCCACTTTGTTGTTGAGCACTTCTCTATTCAGATGACCTAAACTTCTTACCATGTTTTCCCCAAACTCAGCATGGTTCCTCTTTTGATCCTCTAGCTGTTGCATATGAATAACCAATCTAGATATATCCATATCCTTGATTAGGAATGCAATTTATATTTCAAGGGTAAAATCTCAAGATAGTCCTAAAGCAAACTTTCTCATTTGAGTCCTCATATTGGAAACCAATTCTGGAGAATACCTATACAGCTGGTGAAACTTAAAGACATATTTCTTGGCAGACATCTTCCCCTGTTTAAGATTAATAATTCCTCTGCCTTACATATATATATACAAGAATTTATATACATCCAAACCATATATATATATATAAAACCAAGCCAGAAAAGGGAATCAGTTTTAGTATACATTTAAAACCATTAACCTGGGTATGTGTAGCATAACCATCCTAAAAGCACCCATAGTCTATATGGATATAGTGTAACCTCCTGAACGGTCCCCAATATGTGTAGCCGCACGAATTAGAGATACCATAAGAGTAGGGGATTCCCAAGTACCCTTTGCTATCCATGATACATATATACAGTGTACTTAGAGGATTGTCATGTACCTTATAGTATCATATAAGGTCGCTATGACCATCCCCTCATGTTGGCAAACATGAGTTTCCAGTGCTCATCCATTGGACTTGCACCTTCACGGTAAGCTATCACACCCCGAACCATTTCGATCTAACCAAACCATTAAACTATTATTATTAACCAAGGGTATAAGTAGTGGTATCATCATACCGACTATAATTTGCAAGTAATGTCGTTATCCAACATTTGTATGTAGAGGGATTCCCATGTACCCATATGTACATTATCAAGTTAACTTAGGAAAATCGCATGTACCCTATAAGTGTTTCATTATTTAGTTTGATTGGGGGAATCCTGTGTACCCCACAAGTTGTTCTTTACAATTAACAAGGAAGTTCAATTAACCATAACCATGACATCCAAACATTACAAATTTAACCATTTAAACCATTTATACCTTTTATTGTTCCATTACAGAACCATACCATGCAATAGTTCCATTAAAAGTCAAATAATATAGTGAAAGCATTCTCATAGGAATTTTATCAAATATATTGGGGACATAGTATTTCCAAAACCAATTCCAATTACTAATTAACCATTCCCATGCAACTAATTGTCCCAAACACCATTACAGCAGTAAAAACATAATTAAAACATAGAAAAAAACATAACCAAGCATTTTATACCAAACCCCCAACACATATTTGAAAACCCCCAAACCATATAATAATCATGCCATGAAAACATTGTATAAAACATGCCTTTAGTTAGAAATAACAATGAGGGAGGAGTATCTTGCCTTAGATTAGTAGTAGATGGGAAGAAATCACCCAAATAACCCTCAAATTGCTCTTTTAGATAAAACCTTAGCATTCCTTTACTCAAAATCCTTAGAAAGAATTATAAAGTGTTTAAGAGAGTTTTCTGGGTGTTTAATGATGGAATAATTGGGTAAATAACCTCCTAAGTTGGTCAAAAGTCATGGAGACTTAAACGTTTAAGTAGAGAAATGTCCAAATTACCCCCACTTAAATTAGATATAAATCCCACATATTGGTATGACACCATACTAGTCATACCCTTCTATACTAGTGGTACCCACCACTCAAACCCTGAGCCTCCCCCTTGGACCCAACATTATTCAATATATGACTTAGCCAAACTAAGTCCTATCCAAGTATATGACCTATACCCTTGACCTGTACCCCTGGAATAGTTCTTGTAAGATCCAATCATTGAAATAGTTTATTCATATTCATGAAAATCGTGCACTAAGCCAAAGTCAGATATTCCCTCAGATCTCTTCTCAGAATCGTATGGACGCATGACCTAGAGTTAGAAGCATGAACCTAGAAGTTTAGTAGCAGTAAAGTGGGGATAATGGTTTATCTGAATTTAGTAAATTATGCATCCATTGAACTAGAAAGATGTTTTGTAGATTGTTTAATAGCACATTAAGAGAGATTTACAAATTAAGGGGACTTAGAGTATGTTCATTCTTTAATCAGGATAGAGGTTAGGCAGTGACCAAGATGATAGAGAAGTTTGTTAAGGTTGAGTATGTTCATAAAATTTTTAGTGGGTTAGTGTTTCATGATTCTTACTATATTTCATTATTTTTATCCTGTAGTAGTAAGTTAGCATAGCTCATTAAAATTTTTAGGATATCCATGTAAAGTATTAGAGTATAAGTTTGAATTGTGGATGATTAAGCTAATAAAAAGAAGAGTTTGAAATTCTAGAAGGAAAAAGTGTGAACTCGAGGTATGGTGATACTCCTGAAGATTCTAAGTTTGTAATTATTTAAGTTATTTTGTGATGACATTTTGGGCTATAGAAAGTTAAGAGTTGTATCTCAAAAGTAAGTACTAACAGTGGACTTTATATTTTCAAGTATAGTCTTTCAGGAGGAGTTTAGTATTTATGTGTACCATTATAGCTTGAACTCTAGAGTAGAGTGAATATAATTTAGTTCATAGTTTATTGCAAGGGTCCATAGACTTAGAATGAAGGCATAAATCTAAAGGGAGAATGATATAACAAGGAATCAAGTCAGGTTTTCAGATTCTTGTGACAGTGATGCTTGTGAGTTCTAGAACAACAATACTAGAGGAAGATACCCGACCCATTATTATCTCAGTACAAATTTTTATAGTTCAGGCATTACGACATCTATTCTTGCCTTACAAGTCAGCTATATAATCATAGCTCATATTCATGCACTTAATAAAAAATCATAACCACTCCCAGGTTCTAATATAAGGAGTAATAGTTCACTCAGAAGTATGATTCATATTCCATTAATTAATGAATCCCAGTCTTAGTCAAACAACTCATGACTCATGTACTCATGTTTTACAATATGCTAAATTTCAGGTACTCATTATACATCCTTAGTGACTAATGAGATCTCACACTACGTCATGTATGCTCTCAGATCATATCTCTTGAAAAAGTTTATTCCAATTATATTTTACTCTCCAGGCTCAGTTATATGCTTAATTCATGAAAATCCCTAAGTCAAGATTTCACAGTATTCCTCGTATATCAAACCCTCATGATCTAGTTCTTTTGTGACCTTTCTTATGCTTTGATGATGATGGTGTTGGCAGTTGAGTGATTGGCTTGAATAATTTTTTCATATACCAACAGATAATGTCTTATGGTGGTTAGTGAATCTTTGACTAGTACTTAATGTTGATTGTTGAAGGTGGTAAGAAGAAGTGTGTCTTTGAGGGTGATAGCACCAAGGGAATATAGAACATTATATTTCTGTGGTTAAGACCAATATAGTACTTTAAGTGGTAGAGCCTCGTATCTCTGAGTGAAGATTGAATAGAGTGAGAGCATACAAGTAGGCCACACATGAATTTTATCAGTCACATGTAGTGTACCTATAAGAAAGTTAGAAGTTTCAGCTAGCTAAAAGTGGTATGTCCGTAAGACCGAAGCTGGTTGAGAAATATCGCTAAGTTAGAAGTTATTAGTCTTTTTTCTAAAATTATAATATTCCTATCCTTACTTTTGACCTAAGATACTCTTGTTTCATTGTAGGTAGCTTCATACCAGAGATGTCTTATGTTCAACTCTAAGTCGTTCCTATTCTATGATCTTAGACTAGAAAACTGGGATGCTCAAAACACGTTATAATCCTTATTCAGATATCTTACTCAGATCATGTCCAAAATTCTTTTCTCCTTAATGCTATTAGAACTTCTGACTAGGACTGTTGAAGATAACAAATATTCCTTTCGAGAGACTCTATGAAATTTAATGATATTATATATCACTTTACAGTTCTAAATCCGTTCATGCCAGGAATACTTCAGTTGAGTTATAAACTTTTAGTATGAGTTGGTTTGTATAGACAACATTCAGTTTACCAATTAGACAGATAATACTTTTCCATCTTTTCATCCAGTCTTACTATCCAAAGTTTCAGGAATATGTCTATTTCATGAGGTAATTTATTTACATTCATGCTAATTGAGAATTCAGTTGAGACCTTACTCCTAGTATAAACACTCCCAATCATAAAAGATATCTACATTCAGAAATCAGTACCATATTTGTTATCCATCTTCAGAATTCTGCCAGACAGTACTAGAAGTTCCCAAAATTTCAAACTAGTCAAAGTTTTATTTGGAAATTTAGTCAAAATGTCCATATTAAGAACTTAGAATTCAGTGTTAGGGTTTACAGTTCTTTTCCTATCCTTTCAGCCAATTTAGTCTTCATTGGAGGATGAATGATCCCAAGGGGGAATATTGTAATACCCAAAAATCCAAAATAATATTATAACCATGCTTTAAGTTCATGCAAAATAAATAATCTTGTTTTGGTAGTTTTATAAGTGTTTTATACATAGATTAAGGCCTCAAATAACTCCTAGCTTATAGACAAGTCAAAACATCCCTTGGCAATTAATTTCTTCTGAAGAATATAACTATAGTCAGCTTCAAATAAGCATAACTTTTGGATTACGAAGAACTTTTGCACCTCAAAACTCTCCATCAGATAATTTAATTATCTTCCCAACTCCTCCAGTTTTGCCTTAATCCAATATTGGAGTAAAATGTTATAGCCAAATTACTGAAGCACTGTCAAAGCTACCAGTGACAACAAGTCTGACAAGAACTCATTGTCAGAAATAATGGGTTGTTAGGAGGGAGTGACCGGACGAGCATTGACCGAACCCATACAGCCAGTGGTGTTTAATGAAAGTTGGTGATGCCATCTAGTTCAAAACTAATACACAGAATTGTTGGTTTTCTATCAAATGGAATCAAAAACTGAAGTTTTACACAATGCCTTTTGTTTTACTTATTCTATTATATTTATGTATTTAAAAGCTTTACTTCCTACCTTTTTTTTTGGTTCTACATGACGATAAATTCCATGTATTGGTTACCTTCAGGTGCCTGCATTGTCTCATGATGTAGGTTCATAGACACATTTTCGCAGTTCTTTGCAGCAGTAGATCTTTGTCGGTCAGAACGCAGAAAGGGGTGAGCCCTCTATAATCCAGAAGGTCTTATGTTCTTTTTTACTAGTACTTAGATGATGTTTTTATGGTATTGTCAGAGCCATGTTCCGGTATAGAACCTTTCTTTAAATTTGTTAGAAGCTACAGAGATTATTATAGACAGAAGTTACATCGCAAGAATTGCTTAAGTTTTATTTCATTTAGTTTTTTTTTTCTTTTTCTCTTTTTCATTTAGTTGAACTCCTCTACCAGGGTCTATTTCTGCATTTTAGTTATGACTGCTTATTTTGTAATGCTAAGGGGTCTTCTCGCGCCTTTATTGGTTTGAGATGCCCGTCATGAATAGGGCCTCGGCTCGGGTCATGACATGCCTCTGGCTTCTCTATCTTCTTTCAGCCTATAAATAAATATACATCTCAATTCTGAATTTTTCTAACATTTATCCAATGTTTGGTTGTAATAAAATTATCAGATAACTTATTCTGGTATCAGTTATTGTGGGATTGTAGTGTTATTTTTATCACACATTGAGGGTGGAACAACATTCCCAAGATAGATTGTTCCCCGACCAGACGAGCTATACAAGATAACTGTTCGTTTTAGCATTACAAATCCGCACATCTACATTCCCCTCAGAATGTTGATAATCTGAGTGTAAAAAATATTTTCATTAATAAAGTATATAACTTAAATGCATGTGTATATGGTCTAGGAGTTTGGCGGCGTATACAACTTAAACTGAAGTGCATATGTATATGGTCATTGGTCAAGAAGTTTAGCAGTTGCAATTGGTCAAGTTGACAGTAAACTACAGTCTGGACTTAAATTCAATGTCCACGGAGGTAGGAAAATGATCCCGGTTAAACTTTGCATCCAAACCAAATTTCAACAAAAACAACAGAAATCAAAGAGGAAAATCATTTCCCTTGCATAAACACCCGGCATTGTTAGCACGAATATATCTATCCCCCAGGACTTTATAAAAGGATAATGAACTAGCTGTAACGATCCAAAGTTTCTGACCATCCATATGCAACTAATTACTAGACTACACCTGACTCCTGAGTACCAGCTAAAAAAGATTCTAAATAGTTCAGATAATAAATACCAAAGATAATCTAATTTACGCCCCCAAAACCCTCCAATATAACGCTAAGACAACGATCCTCTGGTCTGATGCAGCGTAGTATTGATTTCATCCCCATCATCCATCTCCCGCTGACACAAACAATATGTAAAAAAAAAAGTAATGAGACAACACATTACAGATTATATGTAGGAAATATGGGCATATATGCTCAGTACGAGAAGCGGAAAAAGGAGCATTGGCTGGTGAAGAAAAAAGGAGGGACCAAAACCTCATCAGGGGTTTGGTCAGGCCTGAGGCGACGACCACCAAACAGGACTGCAATGGCATTGAAATCAACAGATTGCTTAACACAGTAAGCATTCATGAGCTCCTTCAGCTGTGTACTTCTCTTGATCCTAAAAAACCTCATAGATCGCTTTCTTGGTTTGGCCAATTCGTAGAGCCTAAAATTTCTGAATGACAATATTCCATATTCCAGTATAAAAGATCTATGAAGTTGACCAATTTTTATAGGACGGAAATGAGGTGTTTTTCAGGATCAAGAGAAGCACACAGCTGAAGAAGCTGATGAATGCTTACTATGATAGGCAATTTGTTGAATTCAATGCTATCATACTCCCGTTTGATGGCTGTCGCCTCAGGCCTGACCAGACCCCTGATGAGTTTTTTGTCTCTCCCTTTTTCTTCACCAGCCAATGCTCCTTTTCCCGCTTCTCGTACCGAGCATATATGTCCATATTTTCCTACACTACATATAATATGTAATGTGTAGACTCTTTACTTTTTTTTACTTACTGTTTTTGACAGCTGGAGATGGATGATGGGGGATCAAATCGATGCTATGTTGCATCTGACCGGTGGAAATTTGGCTTAGTGTTATATTGGAGGGTTTTGGGGCATTGTAAATTAGAATCTCTTTGTTATATATTGGCCAAACTATTTAGAATCTATTTTTATCGGGTACTCAGGTGGTGTCTAGTAATGAGTTGCTTATGGATGGTCAAACTTTGGATCTTTACTGCTAGTTGGTTATCCTTTCATTAAATCCTGGTGTTAGATACATTCGTGCTAATGATGGTCACAAACAGATGCATTTTATTTACTAACTGGACATTCAAAACTAACAACCTTCCCTTAAACTGAAAGCTTTCAAGCTTTAGTTTTACTTCAGCTTCTTGAACTCTTCCTTAGTGCCGATACCCACCAACCTCCTCAGGTTTTGGAAAGTGAGAAACTTGAGAGGTTTTACGAAAATATCTGCCAGCTGGTCTTCACTTCGGCAATATTTCAACTCTATCGTTCCATCATCATTGACATCTCGCAGAAAATTCTACTTTACATCAATGTGCTTCCTTCTTCCATGTAACACGGGATTTTTTTAAAGCTTGATAGCAGAGTTTCTATCATAGAAAATTGTAGTTTCTCTTTCATGTTTGAACTGTAGTTCTTCAAGAATTCTTCTCAACCAAGCAGCTTGACAAGCACAAGCTGTAGCAGCAACAAATTCCGCCTCAGCAGAACAATCTTTTGCTTCCTGGAAGACCATGTAACAGCCCTTGTGCCTAGGATAAAAACATATCCTGAAGTGCACTTTCTGTCATCCAGATCTCCAGCATAATCACTGTCAGAAAAACCAAGCAAACCTGATTCTCACCCTGCTTGTAGAACAAACCTAAATCCTTAGTTCCTTGTAAATAGAAAAGGATTTTCTTGGCAGCTAGCAGGTGAACTTCGGCGGGCCTCTCCATATATCTGCTTATAAGACTTATAGCATAAAGATGTCGGGCCTTGTGGCATTAAGATACATTAATCTACCTACAATTTGCCTTTAGAGTGTGTTGTCTACATGTCTCCTCTTCCCGCTTTGTTTAGTTTAAGTCCAAACTTAACTGGAGTATCGACGGGACTGCAATTCTTCATCTTGAATCGGTCTAAAATTTCATCCACATATTTCTTCTGCAAATCAAATGTACCATCATCAATTGCACTACTTCAAAACCAAGAAAATAATTTATCTTACCAAGAAAATAATTTATCTCTGCTGGTCACCACTTTCTTAATCAAAGGATTGAACAACTTGTACACCTTGGATGTTATAAACCAAACGGCTGGTCACCACTTTCTTAATCAAAGGATTGAACAGTTTGTACACCTTGGATGTCATAAACCAAATGGGAGAGCCCAACCCAAAAGACTAGCCTGACAGGTGGGAGAACCCATTTGGCCTATAAACCCCTTGGATGTTATAAACCAAACGGCTGGTCACCACTTTCTTAATCAAAGGATTGAACAACTTGTACACCTTGGATGTCATAAACCAAACGGGAGAGCCCAACCCAAAAGACTAGCCTGACAGGTGGGAGAACCCATTTGGCCTATAAACCCCTTAGCATTTCTCTATTTTTTCAATGTGGGACAATTGGTTCATAACAATCGCCTCCTTTTGAGAACCAATGACTTCATTCGTCACGGCTGAACCCAGATGGTCACGAATGGCAACCCTCTTAGGTCCAGGACACTACTCCTGGCGCACACGCCACCACTCTGAGTCGCCGCTCCACGCATGGATCGATCCCCGTTGGTCATGGCTGGCACCCCTCTTAGGTCCAGGTCACCACTCCGAGTCATAGTCCAACGCATGGGACTCTCAATTAAAGCACTTATGTTATAAACCAAACGGGAGAACCCAACCCAAAAGACTAGTCTGATAGGTGGGAGAACCCATTTATCCTATAAACCCCTTAGCATTTCTCTATTTTTCCAATGTGGGACAATTTGTTCATAACATTGGATTCCTCACACACACAAAGAAAAACACATCTATAACCTTGATCATCAAGCTTATTTCCTTTTTGCTTCTAGGACATGTGCATAAGAAATGATGTTGATTTTTAGCTTTGAAATTAGAAAAATAACAGAGAAAGAGTTGGAGAAAAATAAAATACGGCAATAGTATTGTCAAAGGAATTTTTTTTATTAATAACTCAAAATATGTATTTATAGTAAATTTCTAACTACACATCAATTTAAGTTGGGATAACTAATTCCTAGTCAAATAATAAAGGGACAACTAATTCATAAGTCACATAGGACTCTAATAATTAAAAACTACTAAAAATATCTATTCCTGCTTTATTTCTGAGGCATATCTTCAACAAATAGACTAATAATTTTAAAGTGGTCTACTGCCGGTTTTTGTCTCGAGCCGGGGGTCTATTGAAAATAGTCTTTCTACTTCTTTAGAGGTAGAGGTATGGACTGCGTACATCTTACCCTCCCCAGACCTCACTATGTGGGAATACACTGGGTTTGTTGTTGTTGTTGTTGTTGTGTCTACTGTCGGTTTCCTTCCGCTCCAAGCTTCCTCAAGTGTCACATATCGAAGTGCAAAAGTGGGACTTCTATTCAAGATGTGAATGCTCCAATTAGCCAAAATTTCTTTGGAACTCTTCCTTGAGCCAACAAGCTACGCAACATGTTGAGAATGGTTCTATTCTTCCTCTTCGCCACACCGTTTTGTTGACTGTATATGCTGATGTGAGCTCTTTCTGAATGCCACGAGTCTCACAGGAAATCATCAAACACCTTTGAGCTATATTATCCTCCGCGATCTATACGAAGGTTCTTATTAGTCCATCGAGTCTCATTCTACAGACAAGATTTGAAGCTTTTAAATAAAATAAAAACCTCTGAATTTCCTGCGAAATATACACCTGTCTTCATGGAATAATCGTTAATTAAGGTGAGAAATTATTTTTTCCTCCATTAGAAATTGGATTTATTGGCCCACAAATATCCAAGTGTACCAACCCCAATACCTCCTCGGCTCTCCATGACTTACTTTTAGGAAAATGAGAACTATGTTGTTTGCCAACAACAAATTCTTCACCAACGTGGGAGGGAACAATAATTTCAGGAAACCCCGTCACCATACTCTTCCTTTGAAGGATCTTCAAGACGACAAAGTTAAAGAGACCATATCAAAAATGCCAAAACCACGAAGGATTTTTCACTTCCGTCATGGAGCAAAATTGAGCATTTCCAATCTTCAAAGGGAACAACCTGTTTCGATTCATTTTTACAATAGCAATAACTCCTCCGGAAGGATCGAAAATCTCACGTGTCACTCCTTAAGGTGATGACATACCTTTTTTCTAATAGTTGACCCACATTAAATAAATTGCATTTCAAGGAAGGAACAAAGAGCACATTAGATATGATTTCCACACACCCATTCTTGGTTTTAAAATTTATATTACCCTTTTCCCATCACATTCCTAGTTGAAAGATCACAAAAAGTAACTGTCGATAGAAAGTTTTCATTTATATCAGTAAAAAGAAGACTTACTTCCAGTCATGTGATTACTGCAGCCAGTATCCACATACGAAATAACATGCTCCTCGGGCTCATTTTCGGCATGAACCACCATTAACAAGGTTTCTCATTAGGTAGCCTAGTACTGCATTCAGAATGATAATGACCATATTTATGGCAAAGATAACATACTTCCTTGGATATGTCAAAATCTCTCCCTCTGCCTTTGTCGTAGTCATCATTGTCTCTAAAAATCCTGTTGCCATCTTTACTGCATCCATCTCTATTTCCTCGATCTCCTCTACTGCTTCCCCTTCCTTAGAATTGGAAGAAATAAAAGTAGAAGCCTTCAAGGCCTGCTCATCAGAAGTTGAATTGCGGTTCATCTTCTATTCATGCACCAATAAGGAGTTTAGCAATAGTCAAGTGATAAATCACTGATATCTTTTGACTCCTCAATTGAGCAAACAATATAATAGTACTTAGGTATCAAAGAGTGTAATATTTTCTCAAGAATTTTGAAATTTTTCATCTTCTCGCCATGAAATCGCATTTTTTTGCTGATCTCCATTGTTCTAGCGCAGTAACTCATTACAGACTCTACTTCCTTCATCTGCTAAGTTTCAAAATCCCTTCTCAAGGCTTGAAGTAGTGTGTGCTTCACACTAGCAGGGCCTTGATATTTCTTTTTCATGAAGTCCCATATATCTTTCAAAGTTTCTTTGCAAAGAATAGATTCTAAGATGGGACGCTCGATAGCCAGAAAAATATAATTTTTTGCCTTCAAATCTTTCAGCTTTCTTGCTTTGAATTCTACCATTTGAGCCTTCGTCAAGGTTTCACCTTCCGCTGGAGCTCCATACCATCCTCAACAATTGGCCAATACTTCTTTGACCTTAAAAAGTTTTCCATCACATGCTCCAATGGTCATACTGACCGTCAAAATGCTGATTAGTTGCTTGCACGTAATTGCTCTTTGAAGCCATAATCTCACTGTATCTCTCTCTGTTTTTCTTTTTCTTCTTTTTATTTTTTGTATCTAGCTGGATCTAATACCAGTAACAGAAAAAAAATATAATCGAGATGTATATATAGCTATAGGCTGAAAGGCAATAGAGAAAAGAGAGGCAATATAAGCAAAGGAATTCTTTTATTGACTGAATAAAATGATGCTGCCACTGCAGTCCTTTTATAAGAAAAATACATAGCAAAAATTAAGCTAAATCTTAAGAAATACCCATAAGATTTTCCCCTAAAAACTAGATAACAGCCCACGTCTAAACTACTTCCTAAAGACTAGGACAAACAAAGCAGACGCATTTTATGTACTAAGTGGACTTTTAAAACTACCAATAAACTCGTCATAAAATTAATACCAGGATTAGTTATTCCTTATTCCTTATACCAAACGAGCCTTAAGGATATTACTCAAGCTGGTCCAAACACTCAAAATCGAAGTTGATCTCACTGGATGACACAGAGTAGTTTACTTGAAGTCAGGAACGGATAAGCCTTCTCAATGAAATCATAATCACGTAGTACAGAAGAAGTGGTGATTGAGTAAAACACTTTATTGATAAGATGAAGAGAAAGAGTTTCACTCTAACAAGGAGATCAAGTTGAAGAAGGAATTTTATCAATGTAAAGGTTGTACTCGAAGAAGGACTTTTAGTTGACATCAAACTCTATTAAATTAAAGAGTTTGAAGCAAAATAGAAGACCAAGGACGTTGAAGGACTCTTTGGAGAGTTTTTATATGTCGAGGGAGTAACTCATTTCATCACTTATGCACTTACAAAGATATCAACACATCAATGAATTATCAGTGAAGTTTCAAAGATTGAAGTATCGAAGTTGAACATGTTCCTAGTACTTAGAGTTAAGGAGTCTTAGACTTTATGTATTAGGTTGGTTCTTGAGTTGTATTGTTTTCTAGTCTCAAGGAAGTACAAACTGAGTTAGAAGCACAGTCTTCAAGTTTGGGAACTCGAAGACATGGGGATACTCACCTTGGGAAGGTTTGTGTTTTTTGTAGAAATAGGAGTTAGTGTTTAATTTCTAGACTACAAAAGTCTTATAATTTGTTGATTGTTGAGGCTCAACTGCTTTAGTGGAGTTGGGGTTAAATCCTGTATATAGGTCGAAGTTTTCACACCTCTTTGAGCCGAGTATTTTCCACGTAAACATCATTGTGCAAAGTTACTTACTGCTTTAGCTAGATAGGAACACGTTAGTCAACCTATTCCATTGATAGGCAACTGCTAGGTTAAAATAAGTAATAAGTAGGGCAAATACTCCAACATTAACAACTCATGACTTATAATACTAGTTCTTGGGGGATTATAGTAGTGATTTCTTCATTAGATCAGATCGGCTTAGTGAATACGTCTAACACTTATTGAGGGGCTATGCATGTATTAACAATCTTTATTGGGCATAAAAGAAATGTCCTGACGAGTAAATATTAGGTACTATAATGCCCAAAATTATGTCGATACAAGCCAAGACTTACATAGCCTTATACACTATCTTTGTTTATCAAGCATCTAAAAGACAACGTTCGAAGAATAATAAGATGAATGGGAACAAACATATTATACAGTAGCTTTCTTTACTAATCAATCAAGCGGGGAATCATTCTACTGAAGAATAAACAGGAATACATGTAGCAATTATAGTATATGATTTTCTGCAAGAAGTAAAGGTAATATAAACCCCTCTACTGAATTATAAGGTTAGGCTAATATGTAGGCAAAAATATAGGGAGATTGACAATTCTTGAGAACATGAAACAAGTACGTGACTGTAGAAATTAACTAATCCCACTTCTTCTATTAGGAACTTGGTCTCTGAAGTTATAGTAAACAGCAAACTGTAAAATAAAGTGCAACACAAATTTACTGTGGAAAAGTCCTTACTCAATGGAGTAAAACACCACGACCTACACTGTGTAGTATTTCACCACCAATCTCTACTAGTTTCAAAGAGCTTTGTTCAAGATTACAACCCTACAATGATAAAACCTAACTCTTTACTCACAACTCAACAGGTTACTACAACTGTTCAACCCACTATATGAGCATTCCAAAAAGTCAAACTCGCTTCTTGTTACAACACCTCACAAACAAGAAGTAAAACCCACTTCTTGTTACAACACCCCCTGAATAAGAAGTAAACCCACTTCTTATTACTCACACTTATAATGTTCAATAATAAAAGAGATTACAACTCAGAATCTATCCTATTACAGACTCAAAACTCATCAATTTACTCCAACTGATGAACTCAACAAATACTACTAACTCTAGCCTTAAACTTCTAAAACTTTAGCATTCAGTAATGAAAACTCGAACAGAAATTGTGAACCATGTTTCTGTTTTACTGCGATGAAGTCCTACAGTTTTTTCTTCGATGGTTATTGCTCTCAAGATGATATATTTTGTGGATATGCAATAGGTTCGGTTCTCAATGATCTTTATGCCATATATATGCTAGAGATTTGTCATACCCTATAATATTATGAACTAGGATTCCTTGTATAAATGGAACTTTATTTCCTATAAGGAATTATGTGATTCCTTTCTTTATAAAGAGAATGTATCATATAAGGAAACTTTGACTCCTCTTTAGACTCTAATTCTTATTTTTATTTCTTTGTTTCTTTGCTCTTTAGCTCTTTCCTTCTTTGCTCCTTTGTGTATTTTTTTCTTTATTTTGTGGCTCTAATATTGCTTATTTGTATTTAATTTCCTTGTGTATTCACGTCACCTATTTTGGGACCTGGTTTACACCTATTCTGGGACCTGGTTCACATGATACAACATAAAAAAGACAACAAGTAGTAATCCAATTTCTTATTTGTCAATCATCAAAACTACAAACATGTTCTTCTATTTTCCAACAATTTCCCCCTTTCTAATGATGACAAACACTACATCATTTATTCCTTGTCCACGCCATATAACTTCCCCCATTTTGAATTATTGAAAATAAACAACCAAAGAACTCAACAAACATACAAGGAGTGCAATATAATTTTAACTCATGGCCACTTGAGCAACACTATTCAACACATACTTGTTGACAATAAGGTAAGTCAATCTGAGGATATTAAACATCTTACATACACAATCAAGCCATGCAGAGAAGAAACATAATGAAGTAGACATGTACTAATTTAAGACCTTAGGACCCTAATCAAAAGTATATCATATCATGAGTATGAGACAAAACATAGGCACCATATGAAAAAATGGAGGCAAACGAACTAAACGATATACACTCGTAAGATAAGTACTAAGGTTGAGAAAGAAGAGTTTGAATGCTTTTTCATACCATTGTGAACTTTCTTTTTTTTTTCACAATACTTCATTCTAAGGATTCATGATGTCCACCTTTAGCTGAGTATTTTAATCTTCAAGTAAACTGTGCATTTGAAAGATGTAGGTGGAACAACAATTGAGTGATGAGATCGGACCCCCCTTTTGGAATCTAGTTCAAAGGTAGAGAGATCTTACTCCATATAGGTACTTTTATCAAATAACTTATTCTTGATGAATTTCACAACCCGATTGTGGAAGAATATATATGGTTAAGAAACTCATCAGACTTAGTGCAACAATGATGGATTTAGCAACAATAAGGGAACTGATCGTAGTTTTTTCCTAAGAAGGTTGTTCCCCAAGAAATAGTTAGTTACACCTAAAAGGCGAGGCCATGATTTGGGATTTGTGAACCTATTTCAAATGAGTGAGAAGGTTAAGACATTGAAGATACTGAAGGAAAGGGACTAGGTTCCCCCTAATTGAAGCTAGGGTAATTTTAAGACTGAGATCCTCTTTATCAAAGTGGTTTAGGACTGAAGGATGCTAAATATAAGAAAGAAAAAGTGGATTATTGGTGTTTTTCTTGAAAGAATTGTCTTTTTAAGGAAGGATCAGGTTCACCGATGGTTAAGTTCTGTACATACTCAAAGAATTACATGCCTGATGTAAAAAAGGAATCAAGATCCCCTTTTTTATGAGTTTCACCTCAATTTATTGATGCAATTATTAAGGAAACAGGGGTAATATCCATAGAACTTTTAGTCACTATCAAAGATGTGTCTGAGGTATGTACCTCTAATATTACGAGACTAAGTAATTATATATACATTATATGTCCAATCAAGCATAAAATTGTTTATTTATTAGGCAATTATAAGAAAGCCAAGATGATGTGTCAATGCTTCTTTATAATTCCTAACTCCAGGAAAACAGAAACCATGTTCACATTGTGTTGAACCCTTTAATCATCCAATGGCTCCCACAATTTTTTTTCACTATACATAGTCTCAACACTTGTTCCCTCTGTCGTATATACCTACTCACTAATATGAGGATTACCACTAATCTATGAATTCTATCATTTCAGGAACTTCTTGGGAACTAGGTTCTGCCAGTATTGACCATTCGTATCCTCATAATCATCTCCAGCAATACCAAATTTGTCATGTCAACCTACTCTTCAAAATCACGATCATCAAGATTTCCATTCACAAGACTAATTTTTTCACCATCTTTCTTCAAAATTAAACAAACCAAGTTTTTGTTGCATAATTTTCCCAGTTGTTGTGAGTGAACCTTCAATATTGAATTTAAAACATTCTTCTTGATTTTTTATCACATTCAACATTTCTTCACTGAATTTAATGTTGGGCAACTTATGAAACAGGACTTTCATGACTTCTTCATTTAGAACCAGGTTTCAGAATTTGAGATTTTCTTTTGTCATGCATCTAAGATGCTCAACAGATTATGTTTCAATCTTTTTCCCTTTCCAAAGTCTACCTTGTAACCTTGGAAACACGTGAGTGAGAGAAACTTTCTTGTATTTTGATCATGTTTCCAGAGCATGTATTATTCATATACCATGATTTTTCTTTTCCTCTCATGTTCACCTGAAATACTAGTTAAAGATTAGTCTTAGGTACCCAGATTAACTTGGGCCCCTTCCTGTAAGTTAATGGATGAATGAGATCTTATCTAGCCCAAAAAGGCAAATAAGAGGATAGTTTCCTTTGAAAATCTGCATCGTAAGGACCTAATTTTTTTTTAACAAAATTAGAATGATCCATCTGACAAGAACCAGGTCCCTTTTTGAAAAAATTAATATTTTTATGATTAGCCCGAATTTAACCTTGACATTGATTTCTATGATGGCCTTCCTTTCCACAGCGAGCCTAGAATTTTAATCCATCAGGATTACTTTGTGAGGACTTGTGTTCTTCAGGTTTAAAACCAATCTCATTTCTAGTGGTGGTTTGACTATCCTGAAGTTGAGTTAATAGAGTTGAGGACCTGGTCCACTTTTTATTGTATTCTAACTTATCTCTAGTCCTTGCAAGATTTTCCTGAAGAAATCTTTTCCTTTCAGTAATCTCTTGAAGATTTACAGTCAATTTCTTGATGTCATCTTCCAAAGATTTTTGAAAAGTGGTTGCTTGGATTTTTCCTTTAAAGAGTTTTTCAAGAAACAATTTTCTTCATCAATACTTTGATAGTCCATTCATAAAGATGCATAATCACTCATAAGTTGATTCTTGTTAGAGCAAGCAGAATAATAGGCATCAATAAAAACATAAGCCAAATTTTCAAGTTTTCTCTAAGAAATTTTTCCTCAGATTCTCCTTGTTCAATATCACTATCTGAACTTGCCATGTGTGAAAGTACGGCCTCCTTGGAATTTTCTTCCTATTATTCTCCATCCAAATCAGCAATTGCAACAAGTGCTAGAGTGTCCTCATCATCATATTCCACCATAGCCAGTAATCACCGATTTTGTGGTGCTTCATCTTCAAATTCATCAGAAGAGTTTCCCATTTTAGCAAGAACCCTTTTAACAGCAATATCAGCTTCACGTTTTGTCATCATTTCGTGTGATGGAATAACCAGGTCCTTTTCTGTTCTGTATATTTTTCTTGGTTTATTTTTCTTATGCTCTACTATCCATAAAGGACAAATTTTGATGAAGTGTTCAGGACTGCCACACTTGTGACACACTTGATCTTGATTTTCCTTTTCATAATTTCTCGGAACATAGTTCTAATTTTGTGAATTTAGGCTCTTCCTCAACATCTTTTGAAATCTCCTAGTTATGAGTGCCAAATTCTTGGATTCAAAATCTACCTTTTCAATAGCTTTTAGAACCAAATTATTTTCCTTTGTGAGCCCAATAATTTCCCATTCTTGATTTTTCTTAAGCTCATACGTTTATAAGTTTTCGATGAGCTCATCCATGGTTAATGTGTCCAAGTTATGAGCCTCAAAGATAGATTCAACCTTACATTCCCATGACTCCTACAACACACTAAGCCATTGTAGGGCAGCCTTACCATTGGGAACAACTTCACCTAGAGAGAAGATCTCATTAATGATTGACGTGGACCTGGTATGCATCTCCTGAATAGTCTATTCTTCCTTCATCCTAAATAATTCTTATTTTTTGATTAGTTCATAAATATTAGACTTCTTCACTTGACTGGTACATTCATGAGTATCTTGCAAAGATTCTCAAATTTCCTTTACAGTTGAACAAGAGGATATCTTATTGTACTCATCGGGGCCAATGCCACAGATTAGTATTTTTGGCGTTTTCATTATTTTGAATATTTATCTGTCATTATCATCAAATTCCAATATCCCTTTAGGAACCCGAGTATTTGTATCTTCACTAAGCTTCATTAATGTTGTTGTTCCATCCAATACCATATTCCAGAGATCATGATCTTCTCCAATAATGAAGTCCATCATCCTATTCTTCCACCACCCATAATATTGTCTATTAAAGAGGGGTAGTTGAATTTGCGAAGCACCTTCTTGAGATATTGGTGAGGCATCAATCTGATCCTTTTCAAGGTGTTTGCATTTAATAGAAAAGACCTACTCTAACTGTAGAAATTAACTAATCCCACCATATGTATTGGGAAGCTAGTCTCAGATATTACAGAAAACCGCAAACAGTAAAATAAAGTGCAACACAAATTTATCGTGGAAAACTCCTTTCTCAAGGGAGTAAAAAAACACAACCTACACTATGTAGGATTTCACCACCAATCTCCACTAATTTCAAAGAGCTTTATTCACGACTACAACCCCACAATCCTAGAACCCAACTCTTAACTCTCAACTCAACAGTTTACTACAACTGTTCAACCCACTGTATGAGGACTCCAAGAAGTCAAACCCGCTTCTTGTTACAATGCCTTACAAATAAGAAGTCAAACCCTCTTTTTGTTACAACACACCTATGAATAAGAAGTCAAACCCACTTCTTATAGTCACACTCATAACATTCAATAATAGAAGAGCTTACAACTCAGAATCTATCCTACTATAGACTCAAAACTCTTCAATTTACTCCAACTGATGAACTCAACAAAGACTACTAACTCTAGCCTTAAACCTCTCAAACTTGAGCATTCAGTAATGCAAACTCGAATAGAAATTGTGAACTAGGTTTCATTTTTGATGTGATGAATTCCTACAGGTTTTGCTTCGATGGCTATTGCTCTCAAGATGATATATTTTGTGGATATGCAATAATTTCAGCTCTCAATGATCTTTAACCCATATATATGCTGGAGATTTGTCATACCCTGAAATATCATGAACTAGGATTCCTTCTCCAAATGGAACTTTATTTTCTATAAGGAATTATGTGATTCCTTTCCTTAAAAGGAGATTGTATCATATAAGGAAACTTTGACTCCTCTTTAGACTCTACTTCTTTTTATTTATTTCCTTCTTTACTCTTTAGATCTTTCCTTCTTTGCTCCTTTGTGGGTTTTCTTCCTTATTTCATGGCTACAATATTGCTTATTTGTGCTTTATTTCTTTATGTATTCACGTCACCTATTCTGGGACCTGGTTCACATGATACAACATACAAAAGACAACAAGTAGTGAACCAAGTTCTTATTTGTCAATCATCAAAACTACAAAAATGTTCTCGTACTTTCCAACAGTGACAACATTGCTGAATACATTTCAGGACCAAAAATTTGAGAGAACTAGATAAACTTAATTAGAATAGTGGGTTCTTACATGATTCTCAAAAGGAATCGTTAGAATCATACATAAGCAAATATATTAAATGTGCACTTCGGAAGAAATCAAACTCTTTGATAAACAATTATTCGACGAGCTTCAAGCAAATAGTTAGATACTCCTCTTTTGGATGTCCAATATAGAAAAGTATTAGAAGATAACTGTTTGAAGCGTAGTAGCACCTTATCATCCACAAACATACATAGCGGTGTGACTAAAGCAAGACCATTTGGTATCTCTTATTTCATACAATTGAATCCAAGATTCTTTGATACCATAGTCTCTTACTACCCATAAGTTAGAAGTGTATGAGGTCCCAAACATATGAGGAATCCTAAAATAGCAAAGCATTCCTCTCAACACTGAATGACCATGGTCAAGCCTATGCACTAGCATATCATACATCTGCTTTAGCAACGGTATTTGGCCGTACACCTCAATTGAAATATTAAATGAAATAATAGTATAGCATGTTGAGTTACCAAGCCAATGAAATGATCTGAGTAAAAATGCCATACAAGGCATGCCACATTTATCATAGCCTTCCACATGGAGCATGCCATAGGATAGTTACCAACTTTTCTCCTGGAACCACTTCTTAGAGGAAAAATTTCAATGGATACTGAAGAATGACATGATGTGCCTACCAACTTTGGGACCAGGTCCCAAACTAATGTAGGTAGTAGTGAAAAGTAATAAATATACAGATAAAGTAACGGCACAATGCACAAATAATATTTTACGTGGAAATCTCCTTGTTGAAGTTTGTAAAACCATGACCTAACACATATGGTTTCCAACCACTTTACTATATTCAAGCAACCTCGAATACAGACTCCATGGTTCAAGGATTAACCTCTTAACCCTTCTTCAACTTTACTATATTAAAGCAACCTCGAATACAGACTCCATGGTTCAAGGATTAACCATTTAAGAACGTCAATACTTGGAATATTTGATTATTGAGGGACATTATTGCTTCTAGTTAGGATGTTGGAACCTAGACATCAGTGCATAGAGAACTCGAACCTTAGCCATAGGCATGATTTAAATACCTAAGACATTGGTAGAATATCCTTATAAATTGAAGTAGGAGGAGTTTACTAGAATATGAAGAGATTTATGATGATTCTTCCCTGAAACTTGCCACCATGAGAGAATTCGGGAACTACCTTAATTCATCACATCCCCCTAAGATCAAAGTCACAATCCTTGACTTGAGAACATATCCTCTTATTAAATCTATAGCCACAACTCTCAACAAAAAAGGGGTATCACCATACATATAAATGCTAAACTCCCCCCGATAAACTATCATATGAAGTCATTGCTTTTTGGGAATGGTACTCTTAACTTTTTCTAGCCTCTATCACCCTACAAGTCACACTCTTATGAGCAAACACATCCATACTTCTTATCACATAACAATCCATTCTCCGCTACTTAAAATACTCACATTAAACCTCTAATCGCATACCCTTACAACTTAACAAAGTTTTTAAAACTAGACCAAGGGCTAACATCATCTATCTATACTTTCCCTTAATTCAGCTTGAAAGAATACCATATAGTAGCTCTCTAGGCCTCTCCATACTTTAAAAAAATTAAGAACATGAACTACGTAAACATGGAACTTATACATATAAAACCTTATCTAACCATTTGCTACTGGAGGTTTGACTTATTTTTATATGCCTAACACTCTTATCCACTTATTGACTCAGCCACAATTAATCATTTTAACACTAGTCCTCATGTATATATATACCACGATTATCCATTCCTTTTTCCATGAGTTGCCCTAAGCTATTTTACATATCACATCAAGCCTACTAATTCATTCCCACAAAACATACATCATTAGTCTTAATCTACTATTCTAACCACCACAATCCACATCTAAAGTTCAAACTTATTTTCTAACACTAATCGGGTAGCACCGATGAAGCATACAATATATTATACTATTCCATCAAATAGGGAAATCAACCCAAATTCCTTATTTCACCTAACTACAACATTCAAGTTCATTCTCTCCACATTATTACTACCACACCTTAAAATCTACCGCACACCTTCTCACAAGAAGTACTAGTTTACAGCTATAGGAGAAAAGAAAATCAAGGGGATAAAGTCACATAATGAGGGTAGTCGATCTTAATCTTATAATATAACCCATAATGATCTTTTCAATATATTCTACTTTCTCACATTAAATCTACTTACCCATGAATACATTCCCACTATCTTTAAATTTCTGATACACCAATGAGTCTCTACCCATAACATATTGACTAATCTACCCCTTTACACTTATAGCTTATAAATGATTTCTACAACCACTATAACTATCCATTCTGAGCTCCTTCCCTATTTATATAAAAAATAATCATAGATAATCACTCCCTCCACAGTCTACCACACAGTCTTCAAACCTTGCTACAATATTAGTGTCGCATCCCTAGACAACCCCCCAGTCGTAACACGGTGCTTCGTGATCCCAGGCTAACCCATGAACTGGCATACTGTTAAGTAACTGATATATAACATATTAAATCACATTTTTTGATGTGTAGAAATATAATAATGATAAAATCTGGGAAGAAATATAACACTAGTACAATTTACATTCTGATAAAACTGAAGAGAGAACTGAAATTACATGACTAAATTTGACGAGCATCTACGAATCCACTACTGTACTGACTATAGATAGCCGGGACATGACCCCAACTACCACTAATCAATACATATGAGTAATAAAGTAAAGTACATGAACAACATATGACTGAAGTCCCTAAAATGGGAGAACTCATCACCTGCTGGCTGGAACTGCAACTTTCTGATCATGATCTATGGGCTATAACTGGTAACTACATTATGAAATAACGTAGCAAAATAGATGTATATGTGGATCAGTACTTCTGAAATGTACTGATTAAGCGGAGTTGAATGCAATAAGTAAAACTAATTTTATGCTTAACCTTAAAACATGCATGCTAAGTGTAAGTAGACTCACCAAGAGACTAAAATAAACTGAAATCTGAAGTAGCTTAAATCATGAGTAACAAACATAATCTGATAAGCTGGTGAATCACTACACTTAGTTTCTTACAATTTACTTGTTGTAGTATAAGTAGAGCTTAAATTGGGATACTATAAAACATGAATACATGAACATAAGAAACCAAAAATATATGTACTAAGCTGATCTGATTAGCTAAATAATTAATGCCTGGGTGACGGAATGATTGAAATCTAAGAAAAAATATAACTGGAACCTCTACACCGAGTAGCTAACATATGTATATGGACTATTGATATCTCAACACTAAATAACTTAAGGGTGAACACTGATCATGTAATACTGAACTATACTTAGTCTGAATAATTGGACTGAAACTTTGGGGTATTGTTCATATGAGATAAGGACTAACTGAACAACATGGAATAGTTGAGAATGAATATATGAAAACTGCAATATTGCATAGAGATTTTGGGAGCTATAATCTAACCTACATAAACCCTATGAGCTATCATGGAGTACAACGTCTAGCCTACGTTGAGGAGGATTGTTCTATAGAATGTGGTCTAAGTTCTATATATATGAGACATTAAACCTCTTAAACTTGAGCATTAAGTAATGCAAAATCCTACTCCTAAGTTAGGTATGAGACATTAGTAGCAGTCCCTAAGTTCTAGACCTAACTGATAGTGGAGACGCCATCCCAACATTCACTCATTGCTAAATACTACTCCTAACTGAAAGACATTAAAAGACTGACTGGTGCATGCACTGATAACTGATGAGCTCATGTCATGGTATTCAGAAAATAACTGTGATAACTAAGTCCCTAACAGTTAGTGAAAATTTCAAGCCTTAAGCCCTATAAGCATACAACTAAGAGTTGAATCGAGCTAGGATTATTATTGGGTGTTACAATATCTCCCTCTTGGGAATATTCATCCTCGAATGAGACTAGTTTGACTGAGAGAACTATATTAAGGTAACTGAGATCATATACTGGACATGCATGACTTAGAACATGATTGCATAACTTATTCTGAAACATGATACATGAATTGAATAGATTTCTTGAATACATGTAAAGACATGAGAATGGCTAGAAGACTGAGATAGAAATAAGAGAGTCAACTTATGAGTAACCATTACCTCAAGATAGATCTGGTTTTATAAAGAAAAGATGGGAGGTTTAGGATGTGAAAACTTGGGATATCACCACATTATCCCCTTGGGAGACTTCATCCCCCGAATGATGCTGGCTTGGATGAAATAACAAGGAAAGAATGAGATGATGCATGGGACACTTAAGAGATGAATCATGAGCAAATATTTGAATATAAAACATGATGCATGAACTGAACTAGATTCACAATTTACATGGATGCGAGCAAACTATCTCTTGGAATGTCCATAATCATGAAAATTTAGATAATAAGACAAGATCAAAAGTTGGAAAACCCTAGGAACTTGTCTATCTAACTACTAAACTAAACTATTGGCTAAACAGACTGAATTATACAGAAAACTTATACTCAACTATACATTTCCCTTCAAAACTGCACTTCACTTGAGGCTACTTAAAAT
>NC_061117.1:19301872-19367012 GCF_002878395.1 Capsicum annuum
ACTTCTCATCTCATGAATAATTCTTATTACCACTTCAACAACCATATTTCAACCTCTTACTAGATAACCACTAACACACAATGCATTCATACACATTTATACAAACACTACATTTAATCCTATCTTCATAACCACATATGCACTTCTAAACAAACACCCATAAAAACATCTCTCTTATATCCTCCAAATCTCAATCACTAATTACTTCCATGTACTACCCCATGAAAATACACACAAAATTTAAACTAACTATGACATATATCAAAAACTTGGCCTCAATATTACTTCACACTTACAACCTTAGCTAAAGAAAGCATACACCAATCTTTCATCAATAAGAAACTTTGTCTCACCCGTCTAAATAATTATTTCATCATCACTATCTTGACCTAAGGAGAGGTCACTGAATGGTTAGAAATTGAAGACCTAAAGCATAAAAGAATACTATGCATAACTGGGACACTTAACTGATACCTGAGGAATAGAGTATCCACGACATGGATTTATTATAGAGATCAAAACTCAGGATATACATGACAAAATCTGAATTTCGCTGAGAATCTAGAGTGTAGCATGAGTACATGGAACTGAACATATTGTAAAGCATGAGTAGATGAGTCATAAGCTGTATGACCTAAGTTTGGAGTTCATAAATTCATGGAACATAATTTGAACTGATGAGTGAACTGGAAATCCTTATACTAGGAACTAGAAATTTACATGATTCTATAAAAAGAGCATGAATATGAGTTATGATCATAGATCTGATATGTAAGGCATGAGTAGATATCATGATGACTGAAGTACAAAACTTTGCACTGAGATAAGAATGGGTTGGGCATCTTCCTCCCATCCTTATGTTCTACAGTACACTGGCATCACTACTAGAATTTGAGAGCCTAACTTGGTTTCTTGTTCTATCATCTCCCACTTAGATTTAAGACATCACTCTAAATCTGTAGACCCCTTTTTTAAAATCTAAACTGAACTGCAACCATTTTTACTCTAGGGTTAGAGATATAACAATACTCATAAATAATAACTCAACCTGAAAGACTACACCTAAAAGTGTAAAACCCACTACTAATACTTTCTTCTGAGATACAAATCTTAGCTTTATATAGCCCTAACAATCATCATATAACAACTTAAACACTTACTAACTTAGAATCTTTATGAGTATCACCATACCATGATTTCACACCATCTAGAGCTTCAACTCTTCTAACTGTTAACTTAATCATTCAAGATTCAAACATATGTTCTAACACAGAACAACTCAAGGGTACTATCTAAGCACACACACTATTAAAACTTAGAAATAATACAACCGATATCACCTTAGGTACACCTCTAGATCATACACATATCATCATACTTAATTTTGAATCAACAAACTTAAATTCTTGCATACACTCATTCAAGGCTATTGATTCACCTTTCTTACAACTAGCCCCATGGATACATAATCTACTAAATCCAGATAAACACTTTCCCCACTTTACTGCTACTAAACTTATGGGTTCATGCTTTTAACTATAGATCATATGCAGTCATAGAATTCTAAGAAGGGATCTAAAAGCACACAAACTTTGGATTAGTTCATGATTTTCATGAACATGAATAAAATATTTCAGACATTAGAACATAAGGGCACTAATGGGATCCTTTTAATCCTGCATGCAATCCTATAACTATTTATGGAGACTGTCTGTGAAAGCTCTATTTGTAGGGATTTAAGATTGACTATTTCTGTTGCCTCAATAATAAAACAGGGTTGGCATGAATGAATTAATGTGAGAATCTTCATAAGTTCCTTAGAGAACATATCTACTGCAAGATCTAAGACATGAAAGAAGGGAAATATTTCTTAAATACCCTGCAGCCTCTCAAAGAAAAGTACAGACTTCTCTATACCATTATGTAAGACTCTACAAGACGCGACTATATGTTGACACCCTAGGACACTTGAAATCTGTACTTTGATACAAAATTTATCACATCTCGAGACTACACCCTATTCGTAACATGGTTCTTGGAACCACAAGTGATCCTAAGATAACCCATGAACTGGCATACTACTAAGAAACTAATTTATAACATATTAAATCGCATGTTCTAATGTGTAGAAATATAATGACGATGAAATCTGGAAAGAAGTATAACACTAATACAATTTACATTCTAATAAAATTAAAAAGAGAACTAAAATTGCATGACTGACTCTGAGTGACATCTACGAAGCCTCTACTATACTGACTATAGATAACTAGGACATGACCCCAACTACCACTAATTAATACATATTAGTAAATAGTAAAGTACATGAGCAACATTTGACTGAAATCCCTAAAATAGGAGAACTCATCACCTGTTGGATAGAACTAAAACTATCTGATCATGATGTCTGGACTACAACTGGTACCTACATTATGAAAAAATATGGCCACACAGATATATATCTGGATCAGTACTTCTGGAATGTACTGAGTAAGTGGGGGTAAATGCACTAAGTAAAACTAATTTCATACTTAATCTTAAAACATACATGCTAAGTGTAAGTAAACCCACCAAGAGACTGAAATAAACTAAAATTTGAAGTAGCTTAAATTATGAGTCACAAGCATAATCTGATAAGCTGGTGAATCAGGACACTTAGTTTCTTAAAACTTTACTTGTTGTACCATAAGTAGAGCTGAAGCTTGGATATGGTAAAATATGAATACATTAACATATGAAACCAAACATACATGTACTAAACTGATCTGATTAACTGAATAACTGATGCGTGGGTGACGAAATAATTGAAATCTAAGAAAATAGATAACTAGCGCCTATACACCGAGTAGCTGAAATATGAATACGTACTACTAATATTCGAAGACTTAATAGCTGATGTATGAATACTGATCATGTTATACTAAACTGTATTTAGTCTGAATAACTAGACTAAAACTATGGGGTACTGTGCATATGAGATAAGGACTAACTGAACAAAATGAGATAGTTGAGCATGAATGAATGAAAACTATAATATCTGAGAATGCAAGACCAAGCATAAGCATATATTTCTTAAGTAATCTGTAAACTAAAAGATAGAAATCTGATAACTGAATCACTGAGGGTTTGTATACTTTGGTCAAGCATACCTAAATTGAAAATATATTGAATACTGTACTGAGACTATGGGAGTTATCTTCTAACCGACATAAACTATGTGAGCTATCATGGATTCCAACGTATGACCCATATTGAGGAAGGTTGGTCTCTCCTTGCCATTGGAATAGAACTTGAACTGTAGTAATCATTAAACTCATGTCCTAAAGGATGAGGGTGTCATGCCTAAATAATGAGGGACCCTTCAAAATATACGATGGAATCGTAGGTCTAGAACTTAAGGACTGCTACTAACATCTCATGCCTTACTGATGAGGAAGATGTTGTCCCTACATTCAATCGGTGCTAAATCCTACTCCCAACTAAAAGACACTGAAAGACTAACTGGTGCATGCACTAATAACTGATAATTGTTAAGCTCAGGTCATGATATTCTGAAAATATCAGAGCATATAGATTCTAAGGTAATTATCAATATATAAACTGATAATGCTTAACATGATTATGAATATCTGAGTATACTGATAAGATTCATGAATTAAATGTCTGAACACTTAAAAAGCTGAATTTATGTAAAATACATATGTATCAAGCGTTCATAACCCACCAATACGGAATAAGTACAATACGATATCAATCTTGAAACACTGTAATAAGTGGTTATGTTTCAAAGACCCTAACATGGGTATTTTATCAAACATACAAAGATCATGAACTTGAAAAGCTTTAAAACATGAGGAAGTAGCATGATTACATGACTAAAATCCTAAATTGGGGATTTACATGAAATTCACTTGAAATAGGACATGGGAAATTCAAATTCATAGCACGAGGAAATCAAATCTTGCATTGAATCATACGTGGGCTGAATTACATTTAAATTACCTTTAAAACATGAAATTCAACTTTTTTTGTACATACAAAATACCATAATCATAGAAAATTCATTCTTTAATTGAAAGAAAAGAATTTATGGGCTCCATGGGTGAAAGGGGACCCATGGATGAACTCCCACATACCTTAAGCTTTTAACTTTAAAGAAAAATACCAATATTGATGCTTTCTTGAAGGTTCTTGAACTTCAGAACTTGAATTCTTAGTTTACTTGGAGAGAAATTAATTGAATTAATGATCTTGGGGGATGAGTAGGGTTTTCTTAAGATGAAAGTTGGAGAAGATTGGTAAATAATGCCCTAACTGGTACCCAAATCGTGTTATGAACTATTGGGTTGTGGGAAAAGAACCAGTTGCCCATCAATCAATTAAACCAAAAATTTCATAACTTGAATATAGATTAAAGACTCATCGCGATATGGTCTTATCGCAATGGCTTACTGGTTCTGAGGAAAATGATTATAACTTTTTGTTAGGGTATCGAATTAAGGTGAAATTACTATTGTTGGAAAGGTAATTCAATTATATACAATTTGGTAGGTCTTGATCTGAAATATTCCACGTATATCAAAAGTTATACATATTCAAGTTGACCCTTGTAGAAGCGAATACTAAACTTTAGATGAATCAAAGGCTCTTAGCTCAACTTTATTCTAAGTGATTCCTATGAACATTCTTCACCTCATAAGCACTTTACACACAAGAATAAATATTATGACATATGCATTCAAATTATAAATCAAGAACTAGATGAAACACATTCATCGCGATGCAATGTATGTGCCAAAGGGAATGTCACCACGATGCGGCCCTATCGTAGTGACTTGCTGGATTTGTGATCCAAATATGACCCAAACCTTGTCTGAAAAATCCTAAACTCCCTTGAGACATACTTCTTACATCCTTGAACATTAATTAACTCAAAAACTAATGTCTCAGGGTTGAGAAGATGAAAATGAAAATCCTCAATGTTTAGGGGTCTTGAAAATGACTAAATCCCCAACACTTAGTGAAAATTTCAAGCCTTAAGCCCCTTAAGCATGCAACTAAGAGAAGAATCTAGCTATAATTAGTACGGGGTATGACAGTTAGCCAATCACCATAAAAGGGCATACCACCCTCTACTTAAAGGTCATACAACTATATCTACCTTCTTCACTCAAGAGTTAACCTTACTTCTAACTTCAATACTTATGGCTTCGTAGCACTAACTTTGGAACCATCTTATTTCTCATAGGTTATGTCACCTTATCACATACTACTACTCGAGTGGAAATACTATTCCAATATTCTCACACATATCATAACCATTAAGCATGACTTCTGTAACAAGGATTTTGAAAGGGACTGAATATACTTCATACCTCAAGCTTAAATGCATGATTGATACAGGTAGGGGTATAAGCTTAAATCAACAAATGTTGAATCACTAATGGAATCTTCTCAAGTCCATGTGCAATGTCATAACCTTTTATGACTTAATTAAAAAGGACCAAATTATTTGGACTCTATAATTTTGCACTTAAATTGCCTTGACAATGAGATAGCTAATAAAATCAGAGTAAAGAATAAATTTGGATAACATCCATATGGATAACACAATGGCATGATCTAGAGTATGAAAGAATAGGAAACATCTCCTAAATGTCTCATAGCATTCTCCTTATAAGTATGGTGCGCTGCACACTCATAAAAAGGACTCTAATAGATAAGGATTAATAGATACCCTGGAACCATGAACCGTGCTCTAATACCAAGCTTGTCATAACTCAAGCTGAGACCCTAGCCATGACAGGTATCTTGAACCACAACGGCTCAAGAGACCCCTTATCATACTATCATAAGCATAATCTATACATTAATTAAAATGCAGAATATATAATAAAATTCAATAGAAACTTATTATCCAAAATATGTCAATGAAATTATCACAATACAGTACTCAAATTCTATCTATGGAACCTCTAATGAAAACTAACTATCTTGGTCGGGACAAAGACTCCAGCTGGGCCATATACTGAAAGACTCGACATATGAGTAAATTCCTTCCAAAAGATGGATGGCTCACTAATTCCTTCATATCCCAAGTTTCCTACTGATGTGATAGACCACAAGACTGTGCCTCAACACCTGCACTATGGGGGGTCAATACTTGGAGAGTATTGGTATGTATAACTTGCCCAATAATAACATATACTTCATATAACATAATTGAGAGCATTTTGGAAAAAAATTGTCATAATATATGTAAGAACACATGGGCATAATGTGAAAAACTTTCACTCATTCTTGTAACACATTTACTCAACTCTTTCCTTTAGTTCTAAGCTAGATAGTACAGTCTATATTTCTAAAATTCGATGGGCTATATGGAATCTCCCCTTAAGTTGGCGGCCAAGACCCCAACCTAAGTTTTCTGTAAGGGCTGGAGTTCTGATCTTTACTATGATAAAAGGTTGTCTCCAACGTACAATCCCCTATTTCAGGGAAAAATAAAACACGTGTTGGTAAAATATGGTTTCTGGAAATGAGTTCTCTGAACTAGTGCCTTCTTCGGGTAACCATCTAACTCTCTTTAAGCCCAATTTTAGCCTCTTAAAAAATGTGTCATACATATAAACAATTCTTATCTTATTAAATTAAGGGCATATCACAATAGGATATTATCATACCCAGACTTGCACGCCATATCATATCATATCAAATTCGCATCCCTTCTTATTCAAAAATGTATAAATGACCAACAAAATATTTAAAAATGATATGAGAGTTCTTTTTCAAATAGCATGTGAAAAAATATGCAGAACACTCTCTTTTCAATACTGTAACATGTGGTGGTCAATTCTTACATAAATCACATGCAATTCTTTATTTAGAAATAATAGCATTTTGAATTATAATTACCTCTTTGAAAAATACGTGAAGCAACCATACATAATAAGTAAAGAGGCATTTAAACTCAAGAATCTTCCTTATTCGTAAAACAACCTCAACATTAGTTACACATAAATCCCATGATAAAAAAAAAGGCTTATAATTCATGCTCCAAACCGAATTCACAATTCATAACATGCTAAGACCATAGATTTTATCATGGGAAATGGAATTTCACAAGTCATGCTCATAAATCACTTTTCAAACTCAAATCATGTATTCACAATATTATAAATCAAGATTATGAAAAAAAAAACCCTTATAATTACATACTTTCATCAAAACTAGTTTATGATGCATGCTCTTTAAATGATTTCCAAAACCCATTACATTTACATACATTTATATCTTTACAACTTGTTAAAAATGTAAGATTTATGCCCATCAGAATTTAGGATAGTCCTACATACCTTTTTACTGAGAAAAATCAAAGAGAATGTAGAGAGAATTGCCCTTGGAGATCAAAATCCTCTAACCCTAGGTAGTTTGTCCTCTCTTTCTTATCGGAATATGATTTGGGGATTTTGAGAAGTGAAATAACGTGTGTTACAACCTAAATTTTGTCCATGGATGATTAGGAATGGTTATAGAATGATAAAAGACCTTACTACCCTAAAAATAACTCAAAATAAAACACTTTTTGACACTCAAGAAAGGTTAGGCAGCACCAAGCCAAAGCAAACCTAAAGGTTTATAGCTCGCGTACAAAGAAAACCAGAGGTAGTGTGCTTCGGTGATTGCTCCACAATGCAGGGCTAACGCAGACCCTGGACAGGGTCCCACTCAAACACTAAAAACATTTGACTCCAAACTTGAATTGACAAATAACTGGTGGCATTGGAAAAAAGACGCAAAGGTATTTAATTTGATATATTATAGGGCACATAAATTCTCATATTCTAGGAGTAATGATCGTTGGAAGTTGATCCAAGAAAAATCATCGACTAAAACTCAACCGGTATGAAAGTGCTCAACTTAACTTTGAGCTTAGAGACTTTTATGATGTATACTTATCTAGAACAATGTTATCACACTAGAGAATTGTTATTCACACTTATTTCAAACTAGAAACTATTGTATTTGGGTCTATATACATCAAAAAGATAGTTCAGTTTTAGCCCCCAAAAAAGTGGGGTGTTACATCTCTTTCCTTTTTCTACCCCTGGTGGATCCTGGTTTCTTTCCCATCATTCCCTTGGTCATTTCCTTCTTTAGTGGAAAAATAGTATCAGCTTTTAGCTTTGTCTCTCTGTGGCTACACTCCTTGCAACATCCTCATCACTCTCATCTTTAAACTAACTATCACTCTCAGTCTTCTTAGACTTCTCCACAAACTCAACATTTGTTGTGGCTAAATCAAAATCAACTACAACTTTGTTTTTCAAGTTTTTCTTCTTATGGGTTCTATACTTACTTTCATCTAGGGAAACCTCCATCATATTCTGGGAACTCGACCTGGTTTGATGGATTTCTCTAGCTTTTGATGGAAGCCTAGTAGTGAAAAACACACTTTGTTTGGTGACTTTCCATGACAATGGTTTGTCATCATCATTGTTAGTGCTTGTTTTTTCTTCATCAGACTTGTCAGTCACTTCAATATATGGGAGGAAAATCTCACTTTCTTTCTCAATAGCCTCAAGAGGATCATTTTGTCATCTAGTTGACAGGGATCCGAGAGTGTTATCCTACTTTGGAGGAATAAGAGAACCAATTTCTTGAGAAGGCTTCTCTCTTAGAGTAGTTAATTATTCAACAACCATTTCCTTAGTCATGGAAAAAATGTTTGACGGGTTCCCTTTTTTTAGTAGGAGGATCTTCATCAAATATGTGCTCATCGATGGAAAAACTATCACGAGTGCTTGAAGGGACAGGGTTCTCCAATATGGAATTTTGAGATAGTGATGCAGATGGGAGAGCCTGAGGACCAGGTTAGGCTGAAGATTCATGAAGAGACTCTAACCCCTTTTTGATGATTGTAGAGATAATCATAGGAGTAGATCGGGTGTCCTAATTGACTGTCATTTGAGGGGAGGATAATGATGCATTTTTTACTTCAGCAGGTGCAGAGCGATTGACATCATTTGGAAATGAGGGTGGAGTAAATTGAAGTATGGCAAAGGGATTGTGCAAATCAATATCAGTAAGGGAAGATGGAGGAGAATCATCTTGAATTAGTTTGGCCCATTCGGCCAACTTATTTACTAAATATGGTTGTTCCGCTTTTGTTATTGCACCAGAGGTACACATGAGCTGCTCCTCTGATGTTGAGTTAGAAATCAAAGAGTTGCTTCTCTAAATATCATCCACATGGCTAAATACATTTTTTTCTAATACTCAATTTGATAAAGACAAGTGCTAATGTTTCTGTTAATTCTTTTTCTCTTAGTTTATAATCTATTTATATAGGAATCCATAATAGTACATGGAAAAATTAAGTACACATAGGGGCGGACCCCCACATGAAACCTAGGGGTTCATCCATACCCTATGACTTAGGAAAATTACACTCTACATATCAATACTACTTTAAAAACACCAACTCCAAAATTTTAAAGTGAAATTACGTAAATGTCCCAACATAAAATCCACTAAATTTTTATTTAATTTTTTTTAAAAAAATAAAAGGACAAACCCTGCAAGGACCTAATTACCGGATAAAAAAAAAGACTAACCGACTACTGCTTAGCACCCGCCCCTATCAAAAAACACATCGTTTACCAACAAGCATGCTTCCATATGAAGAGATGTACTACGTACTTGGACTATTTAGTGGTAATATTTTTGTCAATTTACAGTGAAAGATTCAATACGATGATGTTCTCTGCTTTGGGGATTTTCTCGATTCTCTTCCAACTTCACTGATCATATTTTACATTAGTAGCTTTACAAGGTATAGCGTTCGCAGATTGCTATTACTTGTTTCTTCTGTTTTTAATTGAGTCCACTGATGTTGCCAAATATCTTGGTTTCATCCAGATATTGTTTGAGAGCTTTTACTGATCTGATAAGCTTGCGATAGGCATTATTCTAGGGGTTTTCCACTGTTCCCATTCGTCCTCCATCACTACTGTTCTTTGGTTCCTTTTTTTTTTTAATGTACTCATTAACTATTTTGTGTCACTTGCATAGTCATTTTAGGTATGCATAAGAATTGAGATATGCTCTATGAATAAAAAATAGTAATGGATTCATGTTGCTTCGATTATTTTAATTACCTTTCAAGTTACTTATGTTCGATATTGGATTTGACTAACTGAGTCTTACCCTTTTTGATAAGTCAATTTGTTACTTATGTTCAATATTTTTGACTGCCTTTCAAGTTAGTTATGCTCGATATTTTTAAAGAGTTTACTTGTCCATAAAAAATTACTATTGGGCTCGTAGTAGGGGTAACAAGGCTGATGAACCTCGAGGTGAGCAAGATGAGAAGGACTGACACTCGACTCCATCGGTAAGTTCATGAAATTGTATGTTTGCTTGGGAGAGAACATGTAATAGGTTTTTATCAAAATTAGCTTCTTTCTGTCTAATTTTTTAGTGTATTTCTGTAATGAGCGTGTCTGTATGCTGCTGGGATTATAGCTGACTCCTGGAAGACATGTGACAACTTCCAATCGGTTGTTTTAAGCTAATTTTAATTCAAAAAAAATTTTAAAGTAGATTTTCTTGAAATTGAATGAAATTCCACTTCAGAGGAAAAGGTAGCAACCAGTGGTCTCAACATCAAAAAACTTTTTGAGGAAATCATTTTGGTAAGTCCTGATGAAATTTTGGTACTCAAGTCAAACTAGATGACTACATGATCATGTTAAGAACTAAGCTAAAGTAAGAAATATTTTAGTACCATTATTTTCTGAAAATAATCTGAGAATGCTTTGGACCTATTTTTGCTTTGCCGAAGGAATCATAAAATTAATTTATCTCTTTAACTATTTAAAGTTTGTGAATTGTAAAATGAACATAGTATTGCTAGCAGTGCTCTTGTTGAAGTTGTCAGTTCTCAGTTGCAGCCAAGAAGCTATGATTGTACCATCACAACTTGCGCTTTCTATATGTCTAATGCCTCGTGTGTAGGAGTATCTGCCACAGAATATTAAGATAAAAAAAGTGACTGAATTGAGTATTGTTTAGACCTTTAATTGAAAGAGAACCTTATCAATGAAAGTTAATTTGGTTATTTGCGATTTTACAAAATATGAAGTTGAGAAGTCTTAACATATTCTGGTACATGTAGCAAGTGAGATTTGGAGGCCAAAAATACATTTGAGTTGCAGGAGATTGGCGCAAAAATTGCAAAATAACTGAAGAATTATATTTTGCTCTTATATTTCTTTCTTGGCCCCTTTTTTTCTTTATGGGACAGGCAGTTCCATGACTTCCATCCTACAAGTTCTATGAATGAAATTGGCCTCAAAAATCAAACTTGGATAAGATAAGTTTGCATAAGGTTTTTATGTATAATTTAGCATCTTATGATGCTCTGTTTTGATGATATTATCTATCATATCCTAGAGATTCTCAAAAGATATCATGACCATCAGCGGATTGTTGACCATTTAAACTAATGAAACTCTAAATTTCTTGCCGATCAACTACAGAAAGAAGGGGGCTAAAGTTTAACAATGTTTTTTGTATTTCTTCAATCAAGTTTATTCCATATTTTCTGGTGATTAATTTTCATTTAATGCGTATACATCCTAATGTATCAGCCATTTTTTCAGGTGATTACTCGACATTACTACTATGACATTGATGAAGAATAGTCACCAAGCCTTGCAGATCGTGTCAGACTGTTCAGCAAAATTTGATACGATTTTTTATTTCGTTAAATCTTGTACTAATATTTACTATGTGTCTGAAGTGTTTGAGATGATGTATTGACAAATTTTATTTCTTTACCTTAGTAATTTAAACAAACTACATTTAAAACGCTCAAATTTATACGACCTTCTCTGTGTAGTTCAAATAAGTACATAGAATAGGAATATCATTGCCTCATCAGTTATCATTTAGTTAAAGAAAAGTATGATTCATTGGAGAATAACTACAAAGAGCCAAATCATGTTTAGACACCATAAGACAATTAATGTGCGGAATATATATTATTTATTTATAGTGTTTTATGTATGTTTGGGGAACTATTGACTCTGGTTTGGATGCCTAATAAGGAGAGCATCAAAAAGTAGATTCAAAAACTACACTCTACCTCATCTTTTTGTTAAGTTTTATATAATTGTTAAATCAAAATTCATCTTCAAATTCCACCGTTGCTTTCTAACATTAATGCTGCCTATAGGGCGCGACGGCTTGATCAGTCACTCATAATTTTTAGTTGAATATCGCTAGATACGTTTTTGAATGCTTTAATAGTGGAGCGATAATTTGAAGTATGATTTTAAGGCTTTTATAGTTGTTGTATACTGGAAGACGGGAAAAGGGTTCCGGTGCAGTACTACAATATGAGGTTGGTGGCAGATTCACATATAGAACCCTCACTGACTCATGGTTTCAATGCAGAGAATATTGATGGCTAGTGGTGGTTATGTTGTTGATCAAGGAGGATATTACGTTACCAAGTTGATACTACATATGTTTTGCCCTTGATGTACGTGCATAGCATGTATGAAACACTGGTTGGTGATCTGAATGTAAGACTTTTTTCTTTGAATGGAATGCATAAAAACACCATGGGTGTGGACCTTGAAGCAGCTACTAGTTTATACAGAAAGCTTGCAAGAAAATTTTCTTTGAAAGGACCTTTGTATATATAAAAGGCGCGGGAGTCGGCGACATCTTTTGAAACAAGGGCAAGGTTTCCTAAATTAATTATATAACAGGAGAAGCGTGTCCAATTTTTCGGGGTTAATGGTTTAGCTAACAACCTCATATATAGATGATGATGTAAACAACTGTAGACATAAATCAAACTCAATTTCCACTATCACTAGTTTGTGACCATTCACTTCCATACGATATTTGAAGACCATAGCTTTGACAGGCTTTCACTGTAATTTGTTATTACTTCATTTGAAATATAATTTATTTGTTGTATCTTTATCTTCAGTGATAAATGAAATATCATTTCTATGGTATAGGTTTATTGATTGTGATCATATAATGAATATTGTGCCTTGCATGTATGTTATGATTAGGATCAAGAATGTCATATTAGTTATTCCTTTTAAACAAATTAGATTGGTTTGTTGTTTAAAACAAATATTCAAGAAATTAAAAATTATGCATTTTAGAAATGATAGTTTTTGTGCCCCTTCATTATTTACAAAAATAAAAATCAAAAGGGGCTTGATCGCCTTTTAATCAATACTCGAACACTTGAATAATTATATTTTAAGTCAAATAAACAAAATTTCTAAAAAATAAAAATTATTATGTCCGTTGGGTGTGCGAACAAAAGCCTCATATAAAGTATTGGTAAATTACATGAAAAATATAGAATTTCTTAATGATGTGAGGTTTTATGGGTCAAATTGTGTTGGCTTATTGTAAAACAGACAATATTGCACCATATTAGAGTACATTTGGGCTGACTAAGACCAACAATTGGTATCAGTCTAGGTCCATTCCCATCTGATTTCCGGCTCACGCTCCAATTGGACCTAAACGTGAAAAGGGTCTTAAAGTGGATTAAAGTCCCACAATAATTGGCAAATAAATTGATGTTCTGCTTATATGTATTTGGATAATCCTCTCCTCATTAACTAGCTTTTAAGATAGAGTATGGTCAAAGTACGATGCACTAAGCTTTTGTTTTTACCATGGAATCCCTTTATTAATGCGGACCTGACTGAAAGATATATATATAAGCAATACAATAATTTTATTTTTTTCTTGGGAAAATCTCAGCATAACTCTATAATTAAGATTTTAGGGTTCATTTTTATAGGTGTCTTTGATATCAAATCATTTAACCTCAACAAAGAAGTCTACTTACAATGATCCACGTGGATCACTTATGAAATTTACACTCTTTTCTTCCATATATAATTATTTATCTAAAGCTTTTTTTTTTATTAATTTTGGTATTACTTTATAAAATCGTATGATACATGTCTTGATATACACGTGCAACGCACGTATCGAGAAACTAGTGAGATTAAATTTATGGGTTAGGTACATATATTATATATTTAACCATCTCAACATAGTAGTAGCGTGCAATGCAGTGACTTAACAAGTTTAGTTTTTGCCCAAATATCCAGGTTTGAATCTTGCTAGGTGAACTTTTTCTGTGTGGTCCAGGCCTATTATTTGTAAAGCTTTGTTGTTAGCTGTCTATGTGGGAATACACTAGGTTTGTTGTTGTTGTTGTCTTTGTTGTTAGCTGACAAATATTGACTCACGTTCTTTATCATTTTTCCTTTTTTTTTTTAAAACTAAATAATTACTCTCTTTGTCAATTTTTTGCTTATGGGTTTCCTTAAAATACTAATTAATATATAGTAATAATTTAGTCAATACATTGATTTCAAAGTAAATTTTATTTTATATTATATATAATTTTTTAATAAAATATTTAATTGAGAAAAAATTTATTGAATTTAAGCTCACTCATATATGGTATGACCTGTTCATATTTAATTTAGTCTGCTAATTAGGCAGTACTACTAGTATGCTTACTTTTTTTGAAACCCCTAAACGGAAATTCTGGGTTCGCCACTTGGTACACACACACACACACACATATATATATATATATATAACAAACCAATACAATTTAATAAAAAAACATTTACTTGTGGTAAATCTATTTTTGGTATAAGTTTATTTTATGAAGAAAGATTTGGTGAAGATAAAAGCAAATATGGAAAAGACCAACAAAAGGACTCGCAGCAAAATGGGAGGGTCATTTGGTCAGATTGAAGTTGGTGAACCTGGAAGATAAGTTACTATCTAAATACTTGTGGTTTCGAGCATCTCAGGATCTTCATACCAGCCATATATGCATATATAAAAGATTAGTAAGGGCCATAAACTGCTAAGACAAGGAGGAAAGGTGTCCCAGCTTACTCGAAAAAAGTAAGATCTTTCACTTGATGGGATCCCGCAGCATAGCACAACAAGATAACAGTAGCCCCATCCACCGAAAAATATAGATACACCAAATAACAACAAATGAAGAGCAATTTAACAAGTAAACGATAAGGAAAAGGAGAAAAAGAACAGGTTACTCACTTTTGTGCTGAAATCTCAATACAAGGGGATCATACCATGCATGGAATTGATTAGCCAAAGAAAGAGGCAGATGAAGTGGCGATTGAATGAGGTGGCATGGTTCAAGTGTTTTAGGGTTGAAGATGAAGAGTGAACTGGAGTATCCTTTAGGAAACCCTACAAAGGAAGGTTTATGTAATAGTGTAGTCGGGTGGACTGGGTTAGGTGGATTGGGCCGGGTGGGAGTATTAGAGTAGATTTTATTTTGAGTTCTTTTTTTTTGGAAATGGGTAGGCCCATTTTGTGTCAAGGCTATGTTTTATGATTTCTAATTAATTAAAATCCAGAAAATCTCAACCATATATATATATATAAGATATTATGACAGAATGTATGAAAGAAAAAAACTTATTCCCGATCAAGGATTATTTTACTAAGAGCAATTTGGGGAAGATCTCAGCAACTATGTAAAAAAAGATATTGATAAGAAGATATGGAAAGAAATAACTTTGTCAAGTCAAGATACAAGAATCATGAAAAGAATATTTACTACTATCCCGCGGAAGGAAGTATTCTACATAAGAAAAAAATCAAGATCAATTTGTTATTTATAATCAAGTTCGCAAAAGAGTCAACATTCGAAGTCATCTATACCTATCCAAAATCAAGAAGATGGATGTGTTTACATTCAAATCAAGATGCAAAGTGAAATGAAGAGAATTTTAAAATTGTCATGGGTTACAAAATAAGAGCTCATATGTGTACTAACCAAAAAAAAATTGTATTGATAAATTATTGGGAAGAATATTTATTTATTTCAAAAGAAAATATTTTATAGATATATTTAAATTTGAGATCTATACCTATGAAAGAAAGCTATCGGATTTACAGTATAAAGTAATGAAAATTAAAATGCTGAAAGATATGTTATTGGTGCACAAATAGAATTAAAATATTCAAAAATATTATTAAATACTTATTGGAAGGAGATAGCATGAATTATTCTAAAAATAAATCTACTATGTTGATCATGAAATACTATATCATCAGTCCAAGGATGAAAGTATTTTTATGTGATATTAGAGATCTCACATACAATGGCTGAAATTATTTAGACAGTAAAATGATTGTTTGAGATTATTTACTGAAATATTTCATAGAATTTATAATGAGGGGCTATATATAGAAGAATAATCTTATGGGTCTTCTACAAGGGAAGATCATGCTTGAAGTTGTTCAAAGTACCAAGAGATTCTTTATTCGAATATCTACAAGGAAACTAATTAAGCCTGTACAAGATCGTGAAGTGAAAAAAATCAAGCATAAGAGTTGCAACTATCATAACTTGTCTTGTAAAGAGGAGAAAAAGAAACAACAAAAATTGCAATTTATTGTGAAGAAAAATATTTTTGACTACCGAAGATCACGAAGAAAATCTGCACAGATTATTTGAATATTCAAGAAAGTATTACAAGTACTATAAATATAAGAATTCATTAGTGAGGATATACATAGCCACAGTTACTTTCATCTCAACTACTCTCAAGTTTCTTTGTTCTACGCTTTATAAGAATTGCAATTCATTATGGATTTACTGTGTGGTCTGATGCTCCATAGTTTCATGAAACTTTCAGTGCTAAAATAAGGAAATTATGCACGTACTTAGATATTTTTATTAGACGTGACGTGTTTTCATTTTTTTTTATAGGAAAATAGGGTTTGGAGTAGAAAAGGAGAAAAAAGAGATGAACGGAAGCAAGAAAGCTACCTATAGGCCATAGGTAGTACCTGCGACCCCGTAGGATGGGTCTATAGGTTGCAATCCCAAAGTTCTAAAAGTTGATTTCTCTATCTGATTCCTACGAAGACTACCTATGAGGCGTAGGTAGTACCTGCATCCCCATGGGTACCCCTCGTAGGTAGAGTTCTGAATATTTGGAGATTACTCTAATTCCTACAAACCCATACCTACCTACGGCCCGTAAGTAAGGTCGTAGGTTGGTGTCAACCTTATTTTTCTACTTTGTTTTGAATAGATTTTTGGGTTTCTAGTGTATCCATAAACACCCATGGGATGTTTTGTTATCAGATTACTCACTTTACATACTAAATACAATGTTTTGAGTTCTAAGATACACTTTCGATTTTATAATCGTTGTTCTTGGTTTTTAGGGTTTGCTATAAAGTAGAGATTTTGATTTTTATCCTTATTATTCGTGAGATCATTCGTATGATTTTAATTATAAATTCTATATATTTTCTTGCAATCATGAGTAGCTAAACCCCATAACTAAGGTTTTGGGAACCAGATGGATTAGCCAAACAGAGGAAGTGTAAAGTCATTCTAAATTAGTGATCGTGCATGTATTACAGTTTTTTTTCTTTGATTGATTTCTTATTACAGATGTTAGGAACCCACTCGTATCTAAAAATAACTCGAGAGAGAGCTATAAATTAGAAAAATAAGATCACAATAATAATTGAAGCTACCAACCTTCATCTAATTAAATTAAGACCAAGAGAAGATAGTTAATCTGGATCTAAAATAAGGATTAGTAATATGACACTCTAAGGCCGAGAGAAGATGAATGAAATTCCCCCAAACCAATGTCAAGAGAAAGTTAGGTGATACATAACTTGTTAGATTCTTCATGTAAGACACCAAGATAGTTTAACGAGCATGATAAGTCTGTGAAGTTAAGAAGTTGCGGAGAACACAATCCTATTGACTCATACTGATTACAACCCTACTTGTAGAATTGTTAGCATTACTACTATTCTTACCTAACCCCCATTTAATCTCTACACTTTTCAACTACATCAGGAGATCATGATAGATTTTTGTGCTATTGCATATGGGATCGACCCCAACCATGTTAGGTTTTATATTTGACAAGTAATCATGTTATACTTTTTAGGAGGTGTAATTTGGGCAGTATTAAACTTTCGTACCATTGCCAAAGACTACAATTTTGAATTGACATAGTGATTTTGTTAAGATTACTGATTTTATTTTTCTACTATTCTAGGTATATGCTGATGTATGCCTAGTTTTCGACATCAAGAAAATACCCTGATTCCATTGGATTCCAAGCATGAATGAACCTTATGATGGAATTATAAGATGGAAGAACATAAGCACATAGCTTGGCATGATGTGATTCAAGATAAACCAAATTCCTTGAATCTGCCATCTTTGCAGGGTGTTCTAGAAACTATTATGCAAACCACTGATCGATTAATATCTAAAAAGAATGTGAGATTGGAAGCTTCCCATCGTGCAACTCGAGAGAAGGAAATATCTAGACTAGAAGATAAGTCGATAGAGATAGATCTAGAAGGGATTGAATTCAACCACCAGCTTATCAGTAGTTACCAGATTATGATGATTTAGAAGAATATATGGGGTATGTTTAACTAGCTAAAATAGACTCTCAGAAACCATCAGTTGTTCGCCAAATTTAGTAAGTATAAATTTTGGCTAAGGTCAGTAGCTTTCCTCAGTCGTATCATTTCCAGTGATGAAATTAGAGTGGATCCCCTAAAGACCGAAGTAGTGAGAAACTGGCCCAGACCTATCTCTCCATCATATATCAGGAGCTTCTTAGGCTTGGCCAGCTATTACCAATGGTTTGTTGAGGGATTTTGTCTATTGTATCCCCTATGTCCAGATTGACTCAGAAGAAAGTCAAATTCCAATGTTCAGATTCTTATGAGAAGAGTTCTCAGGAGTTGAAGACTCGACTCACCAGAACCCCAGTTTTAACTATACTAGATGGTTTAGATGGGTTTGTGGTATATTTTGATGCTTCCAGAGTTGGTTTGGGATGTCTTATGATGCAGAGAGGTAAAGTCATAGCCTGTGCCTCTAAACACCTTAAGCCTTATGAGAAGAATTACCCCACTCATGATCTTGAGTTAGCAACTGTAGTGTTTTCCTTAAAGATTTGGAGGAACTATTTATATGTGGAACACGTTAATTTATTCACTGACCATAAGAGCCTACAGTATGTGTTCTCTTAGAAAGACCTAAACCTCCATCAGAGAAGGTGGTTGGAGTTGTTGAAAAACTACGACATGAGTGTTCTATATCATTCGGGAAAGGCCAATGTAGTGGTTAATGCTCTCAGTAGAATGTCTATAGGTAGTTTTGCTCATGTGGAAGATAATAAGAGGAAGTTATTTCAGGAAGTACATCAGCTTGCTCGACTAGGTGTCTGCTTAGTCGATTCAGCAGAAGGTATTTTATAGGTGCAGAGTAGCTCAGAATCATCTCTGGTTTTCGAAGTGAAGAAAAAGCATGACAGAAACCCCAGTATAGTTACGTTGAAAGAGTCAGTCCGATATCATAATGTAGATGTTTTCTCCCAAGGGGGAGATTGTTTGTTACGTTTTCAGGGTCAGCTATGTGTGCCAGGCATAGATGATTTGAGGTAGAGAATTCTCATAAAAGCGTATAGTTCACACTATTCAATTTATCCAAGGGCCACCAAGATGTACCGCAACATACGAGAGGTCTATTAATAGAGTGGGATGAAGAGTACATTGTAGAGTTTGTATCCAAGTGCTCAACGTGTCAGCAGGTTAAGATTGACCACCAAAAGCCTAGTGGGTCCCTGCAGGAGTTTAGTATTCCCACATGAAAATAGAAAGTAGTGAACATAGACTTTGAGATGGGTTTGGTTCATACTTGTTGTCAGCATGATTCCATATGGGTTACGTAGACAAGATGACCAAGTCATCTCATTTATTACCAGTCCATATCTCTTATTCAGCCAAGGATTGTGCCAAGCTCTATGTTAGAGAGTTGGTCAAATTGCATGGGGTTTCGTTATCCATCATTTCATATAGAAGTACGCAGTTCACTTTTCATTTCTAGAAAGCCTACCAAAAGGGTCTTGGTATCCAAGTTCACCTCAGTACAACTTTCCACCCTCAGACGGATAGTCAAATAGAAAGGACCATTCAGACTTTAGAAGATTTACTAAGAGCGTGTGCCATTGACTTTAAGGGTAGTTAGGATGACCACTTGCCCCTGATTGAGTTTGCGTATAATAACAGCTGCCATTCTAGCATTCGAATGGCTCCATTTGAGGAGATCTATGAAAGGAGATGTAGATCTCCTAGTAGTTGGTTTGAAGTTGGTAAGGCCACAGTAGTAAGGCCTGAATTGGTATTTGATACTTTAGAAAAAGTTTAGTTGATTAGGGAAAGGCTTAAGACAGCTGAGAGCTGCAGAAATCGTACGTAGATGTGCGAAGAAAGGATCTCGAGTTTGAGGTTAGTGACTATGTGTATTTGAAAATATCTCCTATGAATGGAGTGAAAAGGTTTGGCAAGAAAGGGAAACTCAGTCCTCGATATGTCGGTCCTTACTGAATTCTTAGCTGTTTTGGAATGGTAACTTACGAGCTTGAGTTTCCATTAGATTTAGCTTCAGTACATCTAATGTTTTACATCTCCTTTCTTAAGAAGTGCATAGGTGACCCAACAGTTGTAGTCTCTATAGAGGGTATAGATGTTCAGAACAACCTATCTTATAAAGAGATCCCAATTGAACTCCTCAATAATCAAATTTGCACACTGAGGAACAAAGAAGTCCCTCTAGTCAAAGTTATATGGTAGAACTAGTCCGTTGAGGGAGCTACATGGGAAGCAGAAGCAGATCTACAGATCAAGTATCCTCACCTCTTCTCTGCAAACTCAGACTCAGCTAAAGGTATTAGTTTTCCTTAAATTTACTTAGTTTCATATTCAGCTTTCCTTTATGTCACGACCTGAACTGAGGCCCTGGCCATAACGAGCATCCCAAACCATAAAGGCTCGGGCACCCCTTTTTTTCTGGCAATCATGCACAATATTCATTCAATATAAAGAATTTGCAAAAAACATAACAATACGACACCATGGTCAATCTCTTAACACCTGAACAATTTGGAAAGAAACTCTTAATATTCAACACATATGACACCCATTTGCAAAATCTCTAACATTACAATATCCAACATAAGTCTAAAACAAAACTGGGATAAGGCCCCCAGTCAGACCATGAATCAAACAAATTAAAATTTTTATGTAAGCCTGGCCTTCCAAAATAGAGAAGGCTCACCAACTACAAACTTCGGACTATCCAATCTACTACTTAGCTGGACCCCCAGACTGTATCTCAGATCCTGAAATATAGTGGGTCAATACAAATGTACTGGTATGTGAAACAACTCAAAAATAGCAAGCGTTTATACAAAAATAGATGAGATTATTTCATAATAACAGGGAACATTATATAAGTAAAAATACATGGGCATATTCAATAATTTCAAAACAGTTCTTGAAAACCTTGACTCAATCTTTGTTATTCTTCTGAGCTAGTTGATACACCCTATAAATTTAAAATTCCATGGGATATGTGTAACCCAACCTTCACTCGGTGGCTTAGCCTCCAATTCAAGTAGCCGCCAGGATTTAGAGATGGTGATACCTCCCATGTGAGCACACCGAAAGAATCCCCCTAGTGTGAGATGTCTTAATCATTTTTATTATCCTCCCATATAGGATAAAATATCATAAGACCCACATCGGCAACTACAGTTTCCAGCGATGAGCCCTTACATTCAAACTCCTTCTTTGGGTAACCTACTAGCTCTCTTAATCCCAACTTTTAGTTCTTTAAAGTAAATATGTTCATACTTTCAAAACAATCAATACTTCTTCTATTAGGGGCATACAATCACTAGGTATCGTCATACCCTGACTTGCAAGTCATTATCATATCAAATTCATATTCCATCATATTCAAAACATACACATGACCACCCAAGATTCATAACATCACAATATAGTCATCACTTTGAAATCTCAAGAAAACTTATGCAAACAACCTCTTTGCAAGATTCAAAACATGTGGTGGTCATGTCAATTTATTCAATCACATGCAATTCTTTCCCTTTTAAAACAAGAATATAGTTATAACAAGAAACTCCCTCTCATCATATATAAACCATGTCAAACACCATGATATTGAGAAGATCACTTTCAAACCGTAAGGCATGCAATTCTAATCATTCCCAAGTGGGTCCCTCCATAGACTGATTCCACCAAAGCACTTTAACTAGTGGTATTTCTTTATTCCTTAGTCTACGAATTTGATGATCGAGGATTTGGATTGGAACCTCTTCGAAAGAGAGATCATTCTGAAGTCCACACCCTCTAAGGGAACTATGACTATTGGGTCACTATTGCATTTCTTTAGCAAGGAGATTTGGAATACTGGGTGCACAGAAGACAGATCTGAAGGAAACTCAAGCTCATAAGCTACCTTTTCAAAATGACTGAGAATTATATAAGGACCGACATATCGGGGACTGAGCTTTCCCTTCTTTCCAAACCTCTTTACCCCCTTCATGGGAGAGATTTTCAACAATACAAAATCACCAATATCAAACTTGAGATCCTTTGTCCTCACATTTGTATAGGATTTATGTCATCTCTGGATGCCATAAGCCTTTCTATGATAAACTGAACCTTCTCTAAGGCATCAAAAACTAAATTTGAACTTATTACTGTAGACTCACCTACCTCAAACCATCCAATTTGAGATCTATGTCTCCTACCATAGAGAGCTTCAAATGGAGCCATCTGAATGCTGGAATGATAGTTATTATTATATACAGATTTGATCAAGGCCATGTGATATTCCCAACTACCTTTAAAATTAACAACACAAGCTCTTAACATATCTTCTAGAGTCTAAATGGTCCTTTATGCTTGACCATCTACCTGAGGGTGGAAGGCTGTACTGAGGTAAACCTGCGTACTAAGACCCTTTTAGAATGCTTTCCAAAAGTAAGAGGTAAACTGGGTACCTCTATCTGAGATAATGGATATTGGGACTCCATGTAACCTCACCAACTCTTTGATATAGAGTTTAGCGTAGTCCTCAGCTGAATAAGAGGTATGGACTAGCAAGAAATGAGCAGATTTGGCCATCCGATCTATGATAACCCATACAGAATCATGCTGATGACAAGTATGAGGTAAACCTATTACAAAGTCCATGTTCACTTCTTCCTATTTCCATATGGGAATACTGAACTCTTTTATGGACCCACTAGTCCTCTGGTGCTCAATATTAACCCGCTAACACGTAGAGTACTTAGCTACAAACTCTACAATATCCCTCTTTATCCCAATTAATCAATACATCTCCAACAAATCACGGTACATCTTAGTAGCCCCTGGATGGATAGAGTAGCACGTACCATACACTTTTGCAAGAATTCGTTGTCTCAAGTGACCCATACAAGGCACACATTGCCGACCCTAACAAGGTCACATACCATATCCCCCTTGGGAGAAAACTTCTATCTCCTGATATTTGACTGACTCTTTTATCTTCACTAGATTAGAATCGCTATCCTGCTTTTCCTTCACCTCAGAAACTAGAGATGATTCATCCCTACTCTACACTCATACACTACCCTTTGCTGAATTGACTAAGCAGACAGCTAGTCGGGCAAGCTGATGAACTTCCTGAACTAATTTCTTCTTACTATTCTCAACATGAGCAACACTACCCATCAATAATCTACTAAGATCATCTGCCACTACATTGGCCCTACCCATTTAATACCGAACACTCATGTCATAATCTTTCAACAACACTAATCACCTCCGCTATCGCCAATTCAAATCTTTTTGAGAGAAGACATACTGCAAGATTTTGTGATTTGTGAGCACATCAACATGCACCCCATATAAATAATGCCTCCAAATCTTTAAGGAAAACACCACGGCTGCTATCTAAAGATAATAGGTAGGGTAATTTCTCTCATGGGGCTTAAGCTGTCTAGAGGCATAGGCTATAACCTTATCTCTCTATGTGAGGACACAACCCAAACCTAACCTGGATGCATCATAGTACACAACAAAACCATCTAAACCATCTGGCCAACTCAGAATAGGGGCTGAGGTGAGTTAAGTCTTCAACTCCTGAAAACTCTTTTCATAGGAATATGAACACTAAAACTTAACTTTCTTTTGAGTCAATCTGGATATGGGGGATGTAATAGATGAAAACCCTTAAAGAACCCATGTTAATAGCCAACCGAACCTAAGAAACTCCTGATATCTGAAGAAGAGATGGGTCTTGGCTAGTTTCTCACCACTTTGATCTTTTGAGGATCAACTCTAATGCCATCACTGGAAATATTATGGCCAAGGAAAGATACTAACATTAGCTAAAATTTGCACTTACTAAATTTAGCAAATAATTGATGAGCTCTAAGAGTCTGCAATACTATTCTGAGATGGTTTGCATGATCATTTTCACTACTGGAATAGACAAGAATGCCATCGATGAAGACTATACGAACATGTCCAAGTACCGCTTGAACACATGATTCATTAAGTCCATGAAAGCTTTTGGGGCATTGATAAGATCGAAGGACATGACTAGAAATTCAAAGTGACCATACCAAGTTAGGAAAGATGTTTTCAAAATATCACAACCTTGGACTCTGAGCTGATGATAGCCTGATTTGAGGTCTATCTTTAAAAAATAGCTGACACCCAAAAGTTGGTCAAACACGTCATCGATTCTAGGAAATGGATATTTATTCTTGATGGTGACTTTGTTTAATTGACGCTAGTCAATGCATATTTTAAAACAACCATCTTTCTTACGTAGGAATAGAACTAGTATGCCCCACGGGGAGACATTGACCTGATGAATCCCTTGTCTAGAAGATCCTTCAACCGCTCTTTTAATTCTTTGAGTTCGGCTCGAGCCATTCTATATGGTAGAATAGAGATAGGCTAACTGTCTGGGAAAAGGTCTATTCCAAAATTAATGTCCCTTTTAAGAGAAACTCCGGGAAGATCTTCAGAGAACACATCTAGAAATTCCCCGACTACTGAAACTAACTCAAGAGTTGGACTCTCTGTATTAGAGTCATTGACTCGAATAAAATGGTAAATACACCTTTGGATATCATCTTTCTTCTCTTAGGTACAAAATAAGCTGACCCCTAAGAGCTGTAGTACAACCCCTCCAATCAAGGATTGGTTCATTTATGAACTGAAAATGAACTATTCTATTTATACAATCAATAGAGGCATAGCATAAGTGGAAACAACGCCCTGCTGAGTTGGGCGGCCGACTAGAACTGATCACTGATGGGTCTGGCCCTGTTGGCGCAACTCCCTACCTTTTTGAGCAACTACTCGATACTTCTGAATTTGATAGCCTGGCTTGCCACACCCAAAGAACATCTTACTACTAGCTCTACACTCACCCGAATAGTGTCTGCCATATTTTTGACATAGAGGATTTGTATGGGCACTGTTAACACTGCCTTGGGACTTTTAGCCTGGTGCCCTATCCCTATTATCATTTTTGAATTTGGTCACTAGGGCACTGGCTGAAAAGGGTGCTGGAGCTGAAGATCTCTGAAGAAACTGAGGACGGTTACCACCTTCTGACCTTGGATGGCTGAAGTTAAAACTACCCATCCTACCCCTCTTGTTCTCCCTCTCCTTCTCTTTAGTCTTATTCTCCTTAATCTATTCAGCATAGAACATCAACCTAGAAAAGTCCATCCCCCTAATCAGTATTGTAGTCCTACACTTCTTGACCATACTATCAGACACACTAGACACAAACTTGCTCATCTTATATCTGTTGTCAGCTACTACATGAGGAGCATACCTAGCTAACTGAGTAAAGTTAAGGGAATACTCTTTAACAGTAATATTACCCTACCTCAAGTTAATAAATTCTAATACTTTGGCCTCTCTCAACTCCAATAGGAAAAATCTATCTGGGAAAGCTTTAGTAAAATCATCCCATTCTATAGGCGCTACATCTGCACCCCTATCTATATTCTACTATTTAAACCATGTATAGGCTAAATCTTGTAACTGATATGCAACCAACTCAGCACTCTCACTAGATGTCACCCCCATAATAGCTGTTACCTTATGCACCATATATAAGAATTCTTATGGATCCTCTTTAAACTTGGATCACATGAAGAAAAGAGGGTTCATTCGGGTGAAATCCTAAATCCTGGCTGCAGCAGTATTGACCATTAGGTTGGACTGAATAGAAGTTGGCCGTTCATTTTGAGCTACTATGGGATTGGCTAGAGTGGTGAACGCAGTTCTGAATTTTCCATGTGAGACATGCTCATTCGGAGGATCTGCCTAGACAGGCGGAGGTGTTGGCTGGTGTCATGTTCTTTTTTCATTGTTCTTTTTGGGAGGCATGTTCTGTAAATAAAAGTAAGAAATGAATTAGATAGATAATTTAACATGAGTCATGCTCAATCACATGGTGTGAATACTGAAAGAAGGAAACTTTTCCTAAATTCCTTGTTGCCTCCTGACCATAAGTGTTAAGCGCTACACACCCATTTATAAGACTCTACTTGATACGGCTTTAAGACTTCCTATGACTCTTTAAAACCTTAGGCTCTACTACAAAGTTTGTAACACCCCGGGAGTACACCCTGGGCATCACACGGTGCTTACAGTCTTGAGGGACAACAAGCTAACCCATGAGCTAGTACCTACTGTGAGCACTGAATAATAATATAGTTTAAGCAGAAGAACAACTAATAAGCCATAAGGTTTTAACAACTAAAACACATACTGAATTATAAATTTAAAGAAAATAACTATCTAAATCTAATAAAAATACTGATAAAATGAGTAACTAACTGACATGTCCGAAAGCCTATAAACTGACTGAATAAGAGTTGATGGGACAGGCCCCAACTAACTCTGACTAACTACTAAAATCCAAAAAGAAAATAGAAAATAGTCTGTCCCCGAAATAAGAGGACTCACCATTGCTACAGTTGAGGATCGGAGAAGTCTATGCATGATCCGAGAACTAGACGTCCGAACCTATGATATAATACATCATAGTGCAAAAGAAAAAGTATATAATCAGTACTTTGAATGTACTGGTATGCTAACTAAGGTAGCTAATATGCATGGTTTCATGAACATGGATAAGTAATCGTCTGAGTATGTAGGCATAACATAAGGTACCGAATAAAATGTATAAAATCTATATATACTGAGAATACATAGAGACTATAATTACTGAGAATGCATAAATACTATAAATACTGAAGATACGTAAAATCTATAGATACTAGGGATGCATGACCAAGCATATAACATGAACTGAATAAAATCTGTATACTAAAATAATGAAATACTGAAATAACTGATATCTATATGCTTTGGTCAAACAACACTGAGACTAAGTGTCTGAACTAATTATTGGACTGAAACTATAACAGAGATTATGAGAGGTATCGTCTAACCGACATGCCCTAATTTAAGCTAATCGGGGTCCAACCTGTAACCTTAGCTGGAAGGGCGTTAGTACCGTGCCACAGGTACTAACGCTGGCTATGTGGATCTACTAAACTGGTATATTGTGTTGTCCCAAAGGACTAAGGGTGTCAAGCCTAAACTGACAGGTTACCTCTACGAGATTGTGAAGTCTAAACTAATGGGTGACTTCTCATATACGACGTTGGCTACATAGTTATGGAGTATATGGACCGCTACTAATGACTCTGGTAATCTGATGGGGAAGTCGTCAGCCCTGCACCTACTCGGTGCTAAATCCTACTCCCAACTGAATGACACTGGATTACTGACTATTCTAAGTTTAATTGACTAACCTAGTAATGCCCATAGTATAATCTGAAGTTATTTTGAAGATACTGAGACAAGATTAAGTAAACAGCTATGGTTTTTAGGTACTTAAAACCCCCAAGACTCAAAAGCAATAATTGTAACATGCAAACATTTATCAAAAATCCATTCTTATAGGTATTTTATCAAACACTTGGTATTCAAAACTTAAGCAAATCATGGGAATAGTATTAAATTTGAAATAATAGCATGATTTCAAGATCAAAGACACCTAGTCGTGATTTAATTCGATGAATAATAACAATAAAACATGAGGAATTAGACAACAACAATAATTTCATTGAAACATGGTATAAAATCAATATTCATGGAAGTTCATGGAGACTCATAATTTAAAATCTTAATTTAACATCATAAATCTTGAAAAGCCAATAGCTTTTGTAATTAAAGTGGATACTTGGACTCCATGGATGAAAGGAACCCATGGATGAACATTCAACATACCTAGGTAGAAGAATTCGTGAGAATTGGTGGCGAGTTCTTGGAATTTGATCTTGAATTTGAGAGCTAAGGTTTTGTTCTTAGGAAAAAAATCTTAACTTTTGAGAGGAATTGAATAAATAATGACTACTTAGGCTATTTAGGGGTTAAATCTTGTGTTTTAGGCTAATTAGGGCCATGGAAAAAAACCCAAATACACCTAAAGGATTTTGAAAACTTGGAACAGAAAGTTGAAATACCAATTTTTGGCCTTCATACGACGCGCCATGATCGTGGAGTCTTGCTGTAAATTGACGAGTGTTGTTTTGTCCTTTGGAGCGACGCGGTGGAATTGGGGTCTCCCATTGGTTGAGACCTGAAAGTTCACCATGATGCGGCCTTATCGTGTTGGCTCACTAGTTTTATATAATTGCCATTTGTCATGGCTCCGCGATGATTGGTGCACCAAATGATACATAATTTTACAAAAATAGCCCTAACTCTTCGCCCATGTATTGGGTTTAGGCAAAGTTTATATCATTGGAAAGCTGACTAAATTTCTCTAAACTAAAAAATAGTGAGTATTGGGAAAATTTTATAAATGAATACTCATATATTGAGATTTAAATTGTGCTAGGGAAATACGGGGTATTATAATATCTCCCTATTTGGATCATTCATCCTCGAATGAATCTGGTTAAGTTGAGAAAACTGATGGACGGAGCATACACACTGACATGCATATCTAATGCATGGAATACATGACTAAACTGATTTATGAATGCACGACTGATATAAGCATAATGTGCAACTAAAACTGAGCATGATAAAGAAAACTCTTAAAACAATTAATACCTTAAACTAAATCTGAGTTTGCGGAGAAAAGCTGAGGGTACTTGGTCCACATATCTACTTCTGCTTCCCAACTGGCTCCCTCTATGGATTGATTTCTCGAAAGAACTTTGACTAGTGGAACTTCTTTGTTCCTTATTCTACAAATCTAATGATTGAGGATTTGGAATGGAACCTCTTCGAAAGAGGGATTATTCTGAAGGTCCACACCCTCTAAGGGAAATATGACTACTGGGTCACCAATGCATTTCTTTAGCAAGAAGGCGTGGAATACTGGGTGAACTAAAGCTAGATCTGAAGGTAACTTGAGCTTATCATCTATCTATTCGAAATGACTTAGAGTTCTATAAGGACCGATATATTGGGGATAGAGCTTTCCCTTCTTGCCGAACCTCTTTACCCCCTTCATTGGAGAGGTTTTCAAGAACACAAAAAATCACCGATTTCAAACTCAAGATCATTTCTCCTCATATCTACATAGGATATTTGTTGGCTTTTGGCTTCCCTACACCTTTCTCTGATCAACTGAACCTTCTCTAAGGCATCAAAAACTAAATCTAGCCCTACTACTATGGACTCACCTACCTCAAACCAACCAATTGGAGATCTACATCTCCTACCATAAAGAGCTTCAAATAGAGCCATCTGAATGCTGGAATGATAGCTATTATTATATGAGAATTTAATCAAGGGCAATTGATCATCCTAACTACCTTTAAAATAAATAATACATGATCTCAATATATCTCCTATAGTCTAAATGGTCCTTTCTTCTTGACCATCTTTATGAGGATGGAAGGCTGTACTGAGATGAACCTGGGTACCAAAAACCTTTTAGAATGCTTTCCAGAAGTAAAAGGAAAATTGGGTACCTCTATCTGGGATAATAGATACTGGGACTCCGTATGATCTGACCAACTCTCCGATATAGAGTTTGGCATAGTCCTTAGCTAAATAGGAGGTATGGACTGACAAAAAATGAGCGAATTTGGTCATCCTATCTATGATAAACATAGAATTATGTTGACGATGAGTACGAGGAAAACTCGTCACAAACTCCATGTTCATCTTTTCCCATTTCTATGTGGGAATACTGAACTCCTGCATAGACCCACTAGGCTTCTAGTGCTCAATCTTAACCTACTGACATGTAGAGCACTTAGATACAAACTCTACTATATCTTTCTTCATCCCACTCCACTAATAGATCTTCGGCAAAAGACAGTACATCTTAGTGGCCCCTGGATAAATAGACTAGCGCGCACCATGCACTTCTACAAGAATTCATTGCCTCAAGTCACCCACACCAGGTAGACATAGCTGACCCTGACAACGCAACATACCATATCCCACTTGGGAGAAAGCTTCTATCTTCTGATATTTGGCTGATTCTTTTAGCTTCACTAGATTGTAATCGTCATCCTACTTTTCCTTCACCTCGAAAACTAAAGATGATTCGGCACTACTCTGCAACCACACACTTCCTTTTGCTAAATTGACTAAGCGGACACCTAGTAGGGAAAGCTGATGAACTTCCTGAACTAACTTCTTCTTATCATTCTCAACATCATGTAACACCCCGATTTTCTGAACTAGAATGCTACACGGTGCTTTTGACCCTTAAGGACCACAAGCTAACCCATGACTGATATCTGTACCTGTGCATTGCAATATATAATATGATAATGTGAAAAACATAAACATGTAGGCCATAAGGTTCAACTGAATAAAGAATCTATAAAATAGTAACATTCATGTGGGTGAAAGATACACAAAACAACTAAAAACTAAATTAAACCTGAACTAAATATGAAAGCCTCTAAATACTGTTTGAATTAAGGTGTTGAAAGAACATGTCTCCAACTAACTTCGTAAAACTTAACCAACGAAATAAATGAATAAATCAAATAATATTGTCCTCGAATGAAGAGGACTCACTACGACTCTGTATGATAAATGCGACTGCTACTGCTAGTCTGGGACTCGTGCCTATGAACCTATAGTGTAACATGAAAAGAAAGCACCATAGTACAAATGTGTCAGTACAACTGGAGTACTGAGTATACGAGTGAGGTAGTCTAATGCAAAGGGTTTACATGCATGAACAATGCTAACTGACTAACTGATATGAATGTAAGAGTACAAATATACATACATAGTAATTGAGATCGTGAGAACATGATAGCTAAATTTGTACGCTAATACATGGTTTACTAATAACTAACATGGATAAAACTATAGTTCTGATAGCATGGACGACTGTATCTGATAGTTTTAAATCTGATGGAACTATCTGAGTTCCGTACAATAACTGAATTTGACTATATCTGATAGTACTAGTACACTGATATCTGAAGAACTATCTGAGTTCTTTTACTAAAACTGAGTCTGAAACTGTGGGAGGTAGTTGTTTAACTGGCATGCCCCATATGTGCCATTATGGCTAAGATAGGGTCCAATCTCTGCCCTGACTGGAAGGGTGGTAATACCGTGCCACTAGTAAGGATAATATGTGAGCAACCCTCATATAATAGGTAACTCTAGTGAGAACAGTGGGAACCCTTATATAACAGGTTAAGCCACCTTATTTACCATCATATAACAGGCTGCGATGTCTCGACCTATGTTGGCTACATAGTTCTTTAATGCAAAGATGACAGCTAAGAATCACACCCTCATATACAGGTGAGTTCCCATCCTTGGGTTCACTCGGTACTAACTCCTACTCCCATCTGAAGAGACTAAACATGATTCAACTGACTGTACATGGAAAGATTAACTTACTTTCATTAACTGACAATGTAGTAATATTATTTGAGAGTTAACTAGGATCATGAGATTTCTGAGATTTCCTGAGTCACATGACTGACTGAGTTCTATAGATTATAGCTTGACTGAGATTATCGCGACAACATGACATGGCTCTAGGCACACAACTATATTTTTCAGGTACGAATACCCCCAGGACTCAATAGAAGAAAACTGACACACATGACATGACTTGAGCATAAGATTAGAGTCCACAATTTGCTATATCATAAGTAGGGGATAGTATACTTCATGAATTTAATCAACACCTCAAACATGGTAGGGAATGCATAGATATAATTCGCACATAAAATTCATATTTGCATCATCATACATACTTCATTCGATCACCATAAGAATACATAAATAGCATGGGCATTCATATTGAAGTGTATCGCTAACATGGACTTTTCATTTAGATATCATGAAATCATGTAAATATGAACTTCTAACATCCTGGGCATTTTATCAAACACCTTACTATGATGTACTGTAAGCTGGGAGTTATTTGAAGCCTTCATATACATCTTACCTACTCATAAAACTATAAAATAACCATTATGTACTATGCATGAGCTTGGTACATGGCTCTAATATTGGTTTGGATTTTTTAGGGTATTACACATGAGCAACACTAACTATCAACAATCTATTTTAAGCATATGCCACTGCATTGGCCTTTCCCGAATGATATAGAACACTCATTTCATAATCTTTCATTAAATATAACCACCTCCTCTGATGCTAATTCAAATCTTTCCGAGAGAACATATACTACAAGCTTTTGTGATTTGTGAACACATCAACATATACCCCATACAAATAATGCCTTTAAATATTTAAGAGAAACACCATAACTGCTAGCTCAAGATCATGGGTAGGGTAATTCCTCTCATAGTAATATAAGTACGACCACAAAGATAGAGGCATGAAAGAATGGAATGAACTCGAGGCTTGGAGTTTGCAAGTAAAGGAGTTAAAACACACCAAACTGATCCTAATATCACACTTAGAGTGTGAAGAAGATCCTTGGAACACAACATGGTAGACCTTAAATACACTTGAAGGGAGCCTATCTCTTAAAAGGGCATTTTGAACATTTTGTATTTTATTTGTAACCCAGTATAAATAGAACATTGTGGGGCTTTTAGACTTAGATTATTCATGATGTTGTAAGTCTTGAATCATAAATAAACACAAGTCCTCTCTCCTTGAGGCAGCAAAACCGAAATTAGGCATAGAGAGTGTGGAATCATTCTTGTTGATCTCATGGCTTAGAAATATGATGCTCGGGAGGTGGATTCCGACCTTGTGTCTCTATAACAGATAGGTGAACATTGTGCGTAGTGTTAAGGTTCCAAGAGTGGAATATGCTTTTGGGTTCTTAAGATTATACCTTCATTAAGTCTATCTAACTATCCTTTTACTTTTATTGTAATCTTGTAGTAGTTTGTGTTCTTGTAACCGTTTCTATCTCTTGTTAGTAAAACCGTGTGTTGTTCCTATCTTGTTATTGTTGTCCATATTACCATATTGTTGCTGTTTTAGTGTATTTACACCTTTAATATCTTGTTGTTATTGTGTTTTCATTGTTGTTATAGTGAAATTGAGAGTGGTCACCAAAGGGGTCCTCAGTTCTTCAAACTTGTGGACTATTTTGGTGTTTGTTTCATGTTTCCTAGTCTCTCTCATATCATACAGCTCTTAATTTATCTGAAGTAATAGGCTATAACCTTACCTCTATACATGATGAAAAAACCCAAACCTACCTTGGATGCATCATATAACATAACAACCATCATGCAAAGTCAGAAATGGGGCTGAGGTGAGTCGATCTTCAACTCCTGAAAAATCTTCTCACAGGAATCCGAACACTGAAACTTAGCTTTACTCTGAATCAATCTAGACATGGGGATGCAATTGCAACACCCTAAATCTGGTACTCGAAATGTCACACGGTGCTCATGACCTCAAGGGACCACAAGCTAACCCATGACTGATATCCATAACTGAGCACTGAATAATATACTATAAATATGTGGAATATAAGCTGTAAGGCCATATGGTTCAAAGATGAACTAATATTAAATATAAAACAATGTCTGTAATGGGGTATAAAAATACCCAAAACTGAAATAAACTATATGAACTATGTTGTAGTCTGAAAGCCTCTAAACTATCTAAAAACTGTGGAGTTGATGGGACATGTCCCTAACTAGCTCCGAACTACTGAAATAATAAAGTAATAAAATAATTATGTTATGCTCGAATAATGAGGACTCACTTCTAGTCAAGCTACTAAACGTTTGATCTACTAAGGATGCTCGGGAACTTGTGCTTCTAAACCTATGGTATAAAACACTATAGCGTAAATGCATCAATATGTTGAAGTACTGGTATGCAAGTGAGGTAGGCTAAATGCAATGGTTCATATGCATGAACAATACTAACTGACTGAATAATATAAACGTGAGAATGCATGCATGAATACATAACTATAACTAAGATTGTGATAACGTTGACTAATGAATTCTGATAATGTGGATTTACTGATATCTGACTACTGACACTGGGATACTTAATGACTAAGTCTATTGAGTACTGAGGAACTGATATCATATTACTGATAGAGGAATAACTATTTCTTACAGTTCTGATTATGAAGAACTGGTCTGATTGACTGTAGCTGATAGTCCTGAAATTGAATACTGATAATATGAGTTTCGTATAATTAATATACTATTAACTAGGTAAATGTGTCTGACAGCCATGATTTTTATGGAACTAGCTGAGTTTTGTACTGATTTGAGCAACTATATATGACAGTCCTGAAATTTGTAGAACTGAACTGAGTTCTATTACTGAGAATATGGGAGATAATCATCTAACCGACATGCCCCATATCTAAACTGGTGTGTTCCAACCTATAATCCTAACTGGAAGGGTGCCAGCATCGTGCTACGGGTAAAGACAAGTTGTGAGTATACCCTCTCTGACAAGGAGCTCTTCCATTAACCCCTCCTAGTAGGAAACTCAAATGAGTTGTATAAATCCCTAAACGCGTAGGGTACTTCTCAACCTACGCTGGCTACGTAGTTTTGGAACACAAGGATTTCTTCTAAGGATCACACCCTTCACTAAATAACAGGTGACTCCCAATCCTTGGGTTCACTTGGTGATGAATCCTACTCCCAACTAAATAAATACTGAACTGATTAACTGAACTGAACTATTACTAATGGTATTGTTTAGTAGAGCTAAACTGATTTCACTGAGTTCTATTGACTGACAGAATGCTACTGAGATCTGAGCACTGATGGAAAGTACTGAAGTTACTAAGATTTCTAAGAATACTAAGATCACTGAAATTATTGGACTACTGAGATTATCGAGTAAGACTGGACTGATACTGAGTTTACTGAGTTTTCCTGAGTCATGTGACGAACTAAATTCTACTGATCATGGCTTAAATGAGAGTATCATGAAAACAGGATACTGGCTCTAGGCACACAGCTAAATTTTTGGGCACAAGTACCCCCAGCACTTGATAGCATAAAACTGATAGGGTTTGACACTTTTGATCACATGACCAATATCAACAATTCATAATTTCATAGTTGGAAATTTCATGAAGTACATAATCATCATAACGTTGTACATGGATAGTAATGCATATAAACATGGCATAATTTCATGCTAAATCTTATGAACATCCCATCAAACAATCACAATGCATAGGTTTAGCATGGGAATCATCTTAATCAAATAGGTATAGCATAACGTAAGAGACATGACATAATCTTGACACATGGAAACTAGGTACTTGATCATTATTTATTCATTAGGGAATATTATCAAACACCTTGCATGAACACATAAAGCATAGGTATCATCATTAATTCAATACCACATAGTTCCACAATTTAACTCAATTGTATGAATTTCAACCCTATACTAATATAGTTTCTTGAAAACATAATAAAGATACAGTCTTGGCAATTGTACAATAATAAAAACATGAGCATAATCAATTCAAAATAAGAACATCATGACATGTAGTTTAAAATAATGTTCTTGAGCTTCATGGACCAAAGGAGTCCATGAATCAACACTGTGCATACCTTAGTTCTTGATTCTACAGAGATTGACGGAGAGATTCTTGAATTCGAGTCTTGTATTTGAATCTCCAATTGACCCTAGCTTGTTCTTGAGAGAATCTTGAGAGAAATCATATATTTTGGGTGAATTATGGATGAATCACGTGTTATTGGGTATATATAAAGGTGAGAAATTGACCTTTTTAACCCTTGGATGCGTATTTTATTTTTTGTAAAAACTTTTTGATTTTCATCCTTGGCGCGATGCGCCACTATCGTGCCAAGTCACTGGCACTAGACAATTGGGAATCTGTATGGTGGTACGATGTGGGGCTATCGCATTGCCACTTTATTTGCGACCTGGTAGTTTGGTGCGATGCATAGACATCATACTGAGACACTTGAAAAAGGATAATTTTGAATTTAAGCCCTGGTGCGATGCGTCATAATCGCGGAGGCTCACTGGATTTTGACAATTGCCATTTTGGCCTGCTCCGCGATGCGTTGATGGCTCAGGTGGCACACTTCCTTACTAAAAAGGCTCTAACTCTTCGCTCGGGTGTCGGATTTGGGCAAATTTGATATCAATGTAAAGCTTATTCAATTTCCCACATAATAAAAAGGGAAAATTTGAAAATACCACATGTATAAAAGTGTATTCACATTTAAAATAAGTATTCAACATTTTTGGGATGATTTTAAGCTATGTATAAGTACGGGGTATTACAATATCTCTACCTTGGGAATATTCGTCCTCGAAAGAGACTGATTTAGATGGGAGAAATGAAATGATAAAGTACATCCTAAACATGAATAGCTGAAACATGTCTACCTGACTGACATTACTGAGATTTATACTGAGTATTCATATCTAATGCATGATTTTATGACTGAGCTGATACATGAATGCATGATTGAGAGTACTGATAAGCAGATCACACATATCTAATGGATGAATACATAACTGAACCGACTCATTAACATGAGACTGAATATGTAAGGGTAAGGATACCAAGTTTGAAATAAAAACTGAGCAAGGAACTGAATACCACATATGTAACTGAAACCTCAACATGAAACTGGATAAGCTTAAGAAAAGCTATTACCTTGGGTTGAGTCTAAGCTTAATTACTAAATATGCATGAGCGGAAACATGAGAATGTAAATGGTTTTGGAATATGATAAATGAGCTGAATATTGTGATTTGAACTAAGTACCTTGAAAACGTGGCATACCATCGAGATTGGAGCTAGAGGGTCAACTTATGGGTACCCACTACTCCAAACTAGATTTGTTATGAAAAGAGAGCAGCATGTTTTTGTCATGAATGTTTCGGGGAATTATAGTGTATCTCCTCCTTAGGACACTAGGTCCCAAGAAGAATACTGACTTGACTGCGATACTAAGGAAAATTGGAATGATGCACACGGCACCAACGAACTAAATCATGACTGAATATCTGGCATATAAAACTGAGACATAGTACATGAACTGAGCTGATCTAGCAACTATCTAGTCGGTTCATATTAGAATGGTTACATTCATGAGGATCAAGATTTTACGTTGAGATGGAAGGGACAGAAAACCAAACTACGCAAACTTATCCGTCTAACTGATAGACTGACTTTCTAGTTTTACGGACTAGCTCATGATGAAAACTCATGGTCGACTGGAGCCTTTATTTAATACTCTTTCTATAGAGTTCTAGTGGCTTAAAAGAGAAAAGGAAATGTTGGCCTTATATAAACAAGACAATAGAAGAAGAAAATCATCACATGGCTTAAGTTCGGTAAGATGGGTTGAGGCCTACGAGCACCCTATAAGATAAAATGACTAAGCCTCTTGCACTGCATCTAATATTACTTAAAAGAGTCACATGGGTGCTGAGGATAACTGCATAAATATTCTCACTTATCTGATTAACTAGATAGCTGATAGCTGAATACTGGGCATGTAAGATTGAACTCTACTTAGTCTTGAATAACTGGACTGCAACTGCAGAGCATTATGCATAGGAGATAAGGACTCACTGGTTGACATGAGATACTGAGCATGAACTAAAGGTAATTATATTATTTGAGAATAAAACAATAAAAGTACAACATGCTTCTACAATATTCTTGTAAACTAAGGTGCTGGAAGGCTAGCAACTAAGTAGCTGATAACTGTACGCTGTGGTTGAGTAAACCCAAACTGAACTGAGTTACTTACCTAATTACTGAACTAGGACTGGGACTGAGATTATAGATAAGATGGTAATTGAGACTGTAATTGTAACTAAGACTGTAGTTGGGATGGAATACTGATTTCTGATAACTAAGGTTTAGACTGAAGTAACTGAAGTAACTTTATGAGATATTTTTATCAGACAGTTCTTGTATACCTGCCTAGCTACAATGGAAACACTGGCAACGATAAACACTAAAAAAAGCTCTGCTAGAGTTTCAGGACTGACTCTAAAGTTGATGGCTATATATAGAGTTACAAAAGAAAGAGAAGCTCTAGGGTCTAGTAAAGAATAAATATGTAAATAAAAGACCTGTATCGTACTAGTAACTATGTCGGGAGAATTTTCCTGATCTTGTCGGGACTGAAGATCATACAATTTATTTAGACGTTGACCACTAGTAGCAATGGAAGTAGCACCCTGTTGAGTTGAGAAACTGACTAGAACTGATGACAGATGGGACTGTCTCTATTGGCACAACTCCCTACATTTTTTAGAAACTACCTGATAGTCTCGAATCTGATGGCCTGGCTTGCCATACCCAAAGCATACATCACTGCCAACTCTACACTTACCCTAATGGTGTCTGTCACATTTCTGACATAGAGAATTCGTATGGGCTCTATTAACACTTCCTTCGGACTTTGAACCTGGTGCGCTATCCCTATTATCATTTTTGAATTTGGGCATTGGGGAACTGGCTGAAGAGGGTGCTAGAGCTGAATATCTCTAATGAAAATGAGAATGGTTACCACCTTTTGACCTTGGCTAGATGAAGTTAAAACTACCTTTCCTAGCCCTTTTGTTATTTCTCTCCCTGTCCTTAGTATTTTTCTCCTCAATCTACAAATCATGGACCATCTACCTAGACAAGTCCATCTGTAACACCCTTAAGTTTTTCTTAGCTAAATTTTGTCCTTAAAATATTAAGTATTAGCTTCTAGAATGATTTATACTTATTTACCTATGGAATCCCTTAGATTTCAACTTTTTTTTACATAGATTACTTAATAAGATTTCTGTCGATATAAGATTCATTAAAAATGGACACTCGGTGAAGAAGTTATGGCTATTTTATATGCTAGTTGTAAAACATCGTCATTCTGGTGTTTAGCGCGTCATGGAGACGGTTTAATTAAAAATTGTCAAATTTCAGTGAGATCTCGCAATAGTGGCACATCATGGAGGATCTCAATTTTCCATTCATCAATTTCCAAAGAGCCACTGCGATAGTGGCGCATCGCGGTGGCCCATAAAATCGGGTTCCCAGTTTCGCTCAGAAGTGAACAAGGATAATTTGGACTTTTTCCAAACCTCTTAAAACATCCAAAAAGTAGATTAAGAACTCTATAAGAAGAATTTATGACATTCTCAAGATTTTCCTCAAAACAAAACCCTAGTTCATAAACTTCTCCTCCAAGAAACTAAAGATTCAACCGTGGGTTTTCAAAATTGACTGAAGATTTAGAATCCTCAAATAGTAGGCTTCAAGGATCATCCCTTATTCTTCATAACCGAGGTACGTGGGGTTTATCCTAACAAAACTACATGGGCTTAAAACCATTAGAGCATGATTTTTAGATTTTTATGCATGAATTTCAAAGGGGTTTTGGAATCTATGTTCTAAATTACATGCTCTGAATATTTTAATGTTACTATTGTTTAGACTTTGTGGTCCTATACCCTAAATTGATTTGCATTTATACGTATATGTATGGAATTGGAGATTTAAGATAGTTGAGAGCATAAATTATGAACTCGCTCTTGTATATTGAATTAAACATTATGGTTTTGTGATATGGAAGATGTTTTCACAATATTATAACATTTGAGCATGATTTGAAACTATAGAGAGGGTGTTTCTTGATAGAAATTTGTTCTTGTGTTTAACATAAAGAATTTCATGTGAATTGAGCACTTTGACATGACAGCCTTGTACTATTAAAATGCTTGACAAAGATGAGTTCCTTCCATGTGTTTACATAAGGTTTGAGAAAGAGTTTTTATGAATTGAATTATCGAAATCGTGGTCCTAAAACTAGTGTTTTGAAAACAGGGATTTATAATAGACTAATAATGGCTCAGAAATGTGACTTGCAAGTCAATGGTATGACGATAACATATGTATTTATGCCATAATAGAGTATGTTTTTAGAGTATGTTTTCAGAGTATGTTTTCAGAGATTGTATGTTTTGATAGAGTTTTAAAAAGGGGCTTAAAGAGGGTTAGGTGGTTACCCGATGAAGCCACGAGTTCAAAAAACTCTTAGCCTAAAATCGTATTTGCCGTTACAGGTAGATTATTATTGTACGCTAGCAACGACCGTATAGCATAGTAGATTCAGAGACTCCGACCCTTGCGACCCACTTGGACTGGGGGCTTCGGTGCCGAGTTAATGGCAGTTTCCATATAGCCTATGGAATTTTGTAGAGTTGTTTGGTATACCACCTAGCGCAGAAGTAACACAGATTTCTCAGAGTTGAGATGGTTTTTTATAGAGTCTTTAAAATGCCCATGTGAATTCTTACTATATGATATACTTTTGAACTTTTTAAAATTGCTCTCATATATGTTGATTTATAAATGATTATTTTGGATATGCTCTGCGTACCAGTACATCTGTATTGACCCCCTTCCCCTACCTCCTAGGTTCTAAGACTCAGTCTAGGGGTCCAGATAAGCAGTAGATAATTCAGATAGCTAATCAGATTGTGCAGTGGTGAACCTTCTCTATTCTAGATGGCCTATCTTTTAATATTATGTCACTTAATTCAGTTTTGGTCTACTGGGGGCCTTGTCCCAATTTCAGATAGTTGTGAGATTTTCATGTAGTAGAGATTTCACAGACGGAGTCAGATGTTATTTAGATGTAGTTGATTTATAGTTTCCATACTTATGTTGAAATCACAATTGACTATGTTTCCATAGAAGATTATTTTTTCACATCTTCTTTTATTATATGAATGTTGTGAATGACTACTAGATAGAGAAGGAGATTTTGGGCCTTCATGGTTCGGGATATACGTCACTGCTAAGCCCTAGTTTGGGTCGTGACAAACTTAGTATCAAATCATAGTTCATGGTCCCAGGGTGTCTAAAAAATTGCGTCGGATAGAGTCTTGTTTATGGGTGTATAGCATGCCACACTTATAAGTAGGAGGCTACTAGGTGTTTAAGAATGTTCTTCTTCTTTGTGATTTAGTTCGTGCTTCAGAGTCTAATCTGTCCCCTAATCAATGAACTTTTACTTTTTTAGAAAACCAGCAATGCCTCCCTGTTACACCAACGTTAATGCTCAGGATGATGAAGTTCGCCCTACCCATGGGATGCGGACCCATAATAGAGCTCATATGTTAGAACCTGTTCCTACTTTGGGAGTACCTCCTGTACCAACCATTCCTTCCAGATCTCCCCAAACGAGGGCCAATTGCACTCATCCTCGTGAAGAAGAGGTTTTTAATGTTGAATTCAGACAATCTATTCATATGTTTGCACAGCTGGTAGCCACACAGACTTAGAGGTTAGAGGATACTGGGCCTATGTCTATTACTTTTGAAGTTACTAGAGTGGGCTAGTTCATGAGAATGAACCAGCCCAAGTTCTCTGGTGCTAAGGTAGAAGAAGACCCATAGGAGTTCGTGGATGAAATGGAGAAGATTTTTAAAGCAATGTATATTGATCAGATGGATGGTGTTGAGCTAGTATCATACCAGCTAAAGGATGTAGCAAACCAATAGTACAATGAGTAGGAAGATACAAAGGGAGACAGTGCTGAGCCCACAGTTTGGGACAAGTTCGTGGAAGCTTCTCTTGACCGATTCTTTCCTCTGAAGCTGAGGAAAGCTAAATCAGAGGAGTTCATGAACCTTAAGCATGGTAAGATGAGTTTTCAGGAGTGTACTTTAAAGTTTAACCAACTGGCCCATTATGCTCCTAAGATAATGAGTAGTATGAGGGCCCGAATAAGGAAGTTTGCTTTCGGCCTTTCAGATTATCTAGTGCTTAAGTGTCAGGAAGCTATGATGAATAGGGATATGTACTTTGCTGTACTATTAGTCCACATACAGCAAGTTGAGGAGAAGAAGAAGAAGATAGCCGAATCTAGGGAAAAGGACAGGTAGGCAAAGAGAGCCAGAGCGATAAACCAGAGTCATAGTCAGCAGTAGAGTGGTAATTGGGGAAACAAATGGCAAAAGAAAAAGAATTAAGGTAATGCACAGTCGGTAGCTAGTGCTCTAGTGTCCAGAACCACAGTTGAGCAGCGCACCCAGAATTTTAAGTCTAGTTAGGGGCCGAGGATACAGGGTATCCAGTCGTAGGGAACTGTAGCCCAGACTCTCAGTCCTATCTGCGCCGTAGGAGATGCGGGAGGAATCATCCAGAGATATGTTAGTTTTGCACTTTAGTGTGTTATTCATGTGGCCAGCCAGGCCATATCCAGAGATATTGTACGACTACAAAGACTAATATTAGAGGAGCCAAGTCACAGGCAAATTCATCTCCACCACTACCTCAGAAGGGTCCACTTCAGCTGCCGAAAATGGTCAGAATCGGTTGTATGCTTTGACCAACCGCCAGGAGGCAGAGGCCTCACAAGATGTAGTCACCGGTACGTTACAAATCTTTTCTCATGATGTGTATATTTTAATTGATCCCAGGTTTACCTTGTCTTATGTGACCCCATACGTGGATTTTAGTTTTGGGTTTGAGTCTGATGTGATTGCTGAACCTATTTTGGTTTCCACCCCAGTGGGAGATTCTATTGTGGCTAGGAGGGTGTATAAAAATTATGTTGTGTCTATTTTTAGCTGGGATACTGAGGAAGATCTCATAGAACTTGATATGGTTGATTTTGACGTCATCTTAAGGATGGACTGGCTCTATTCGTGCGATGCCACCTTGAATTGTAGGACTCAAAGAATCACCTTTTCTTTTCTGAATGAGTCGGTGATAGAATGGAAGGGACATTCTCTAGCACCTAGAGGGCATTTCATATCTTATCTCAGGGCCCATAAACTTATTTCCAAAGGTTGCTTATATCATCTTATTCGGGTTAAAGATTCTAGTGCTGAAAGTCTTTCTCTTTAGTCTGTTCTTGTAGTGAATAAATTCCTGAAACTCATTCCAGATGATCTCCTAGGAATACTCCCTGATAGGCAGATAGATTTTGGTATTGATTTATTGCCATACACTAGTCCTATTTCTATTCCGCCATATAGGATGGCTCCTGCAAAGCTAAAAGAGTTGAAAGAACAGCTATAAGATCTTCTAGATAAAAGTTTTATCTGCCCCAGTGTGTCTCTCTGGGGTGCACCTATATTTTTTGTGCAAAAGAAAGACGGTTCCCTTTGTATGTGCATAGATTACCGCCAGTTGAATAAGGTCAAGATTAAAAATAAATATCCCCTTCCTAGGATTGATAATCTTTTTGATCAACTTCAGGGTGCTAAATGTTTTTCAAAGATAGACCTTCAATCAGGATATCACCAGTTGAAAGTTAGAGAGTCAAATATTCCAAAAACAGCTTTCTGAACCAGATACGGCGATTATTAATTCTTAGTCATGTCCTTCAGGTTGACTAACTCCCCTACAACTTTCATGGATCTAATGAATAGGGTTTTTCGTCAGTTCTTGGATTTGTTTATCATTGTATTCATTGATGACAATTTGGTAAATTCTAAGAGCGAAGAGGACCATGCCAATCACCTCTGAATCATCTTTTAGACCCTTAAAGATCATAAATTGTATGCAAAATTTTCCAAGTGTGAAGTCTGGTTAAATTCTATTGCACTTTTTAGGCATATTGTGTCTGGTGAGGGGATTAAGGTTGATCCCCAAAAGATCAAGGCAGTGAGAAGATGGCCTAGACCCATGACTCCAACCAATATTCGGAGCTTCTTAGGTTTGGCGGGTTATTACAGTAGGTTCGTAGAGATTTTTTCTTCCATAGCTGCACCACTTACTAAGTTGACTCAAAAAAAGGTAAAGTTTTTGTGGTTTGACTCTTCTGAGAATAGTTTTGAGACGTTGAAAGACAAGTTGACTACTACTACCGTTCTAACTCTTTCGGAGGGTACAAAAGGTTTTGTTGTATACTATGATACATCCTGAGTAGGACTTGGGTGTGTCCTTATGCAGTACAGTAAGGTAGTGACTTATGCATCTAGTAAGTTGAAAGTGTATGAGCGGAACTACCCTACTCATGACTTGGAGTTAGCGGTTGTGGTTTTTGTACTTAAGATTTGGCTGCACTAGTTTTATGGGGTACATATTGATATATTTACTGACCACAAGAGCTTACAGTATGTTTCTTGTAGAAAGAATTAAATCTCAGGCAGAAGTGGTGGTTGGAACTTTTAAAAGACTATGACATGAGCCTGCACTATCATCCAGGTAAGGAGAATGTGGTAGATGATGCCCTCAGCAGGTTATCTATGGGCAATCTTTCTCATATGGGGAAAGAAAAAAGGGAGATGGTCAAAGATATTCACCAATTTACAAATCTAGGAGTAGGACTTTTGGATTTCAAGGATAGAGGAGTGGTTGTTCATGAGATAGCTAAATCTTCCCTTTGTACAGAAGTCAAAGAGAAGTAGGTTGAAGATCCCATCTTTATGCAGATTAAGAAAGATGTGGGTCAACAAAAGGTATTGTCTTTTGAAATTGGTGGTGATGGTGTTTTGAGATACCAGGGTAGATTTTGTGTGCAAGATGTACATGGTCTGAGGAAGAGAATCCTTGACGAAGCTCACATGTCGAGGTATGTTGTTCACCCTGGCTCTACTAAGATGTATCAGGATTTGAAAACCATTTATTGGTGGAATAATATGAAGCATGATATGGCTAACTATGTTGCCAAGTGTTTGAATTATCAACAAGTTAAAGTGGAACATTTGAGGCAAGGTAGTTCTTCTCCAGAGATAGCTTTGCCTTTGTGGAAGTGGTAGATGATTAATATGGACTTTATAACAGTACTTCCAAGGTCCCAAAACCAACATGATTCCATTTGGGTGATTGTAGATAGGTTGAACAAGTCAGCTCACTTTCTACCGGTCAGGAAAAATTTTTTGGGAGAGGATTATGCCAAGCTGTTCATTGCAGAAATAGTTCATTTACATAGGGTACATGTGTCCATCATATCTGATAGAGGTACACAGTTTTCTTCACAATTTTGGAGATCGTTTCAAAAGGGTTTAGGTACCCAAGTGAATTTGAGGGCCTATGTTATTAATTTTAAAGGTAGTTGGGTAGAGCACTTGCCATTGATAGAGTTTGCATATAGTAAAAGTTTCAATTCCAGTATTAAGATGGCACCATTTGAGACATTGTATGGGAGAAGATGTAGATCACCAATAGGGTGGTATGAAGTAGGTGAGACGCAGATATTTGGGCCTGATCTTGTTCATCAGGAAATAAAGGATGTAAAAGTTATTAGAGAAAGATGTTAGAAGAAGAGATCTAGATTTTGAGGTTGGAGATTGGGTATTTCTCAAGGTTTCTCCCATGAAGGGAGTCATACAATTCGGGAAGAAAGGTAATCTGAGTCCTCGCTATATAGGACCATATAAGATAGTGATATGGATAGGTGGGGTTGCGTATGAGTTATAATTTCCAGTTATTTTGGGTTTTGTTAATCCGGTATTTTATATATCTATGTTGAAGAAGTGTATTAGAGACCATTCTTTAGTATTTCCTGTTGAAGAGATCAAACTGGCAGACTCCTTATGCTATGAAGAAGTCCCTGTAGAGATTTTAGATCGCCAAGTTAGAAGATTGAGGAACAAAGAGATAGCCTCAGTTAAAGTGTTGTGGAGAAACCAGAAAATTGAATATGCGACTTGGGAATCAGAAGTTGACATGAGAGCTAGATAGCCAAACCTTTTTTATCCAATGGATGAGGAAATGGAAGGTACAATCCTTGCCTTATTCTTTCTATGCCTTAGTATGCTTGACATTATACTTGTCTGTATCCCGCGTCTACATTCGTGCACGAATATTCCCAAAGGGGGATATTGTAACGCCCCAAAGTTTTTCTTAGCTAAATTTTATCACTAAAATATCAAGCATTGGCTTCTAGAATGATTTATACTTATTTCCCTGTGGAATCCCTTGGATTCAAACTTTTCATTACATAGATGACTGAAAAAGCTTTCCGTCGATATAAGATTCGTCCAAAACGGACACTCGATGAAGATGTTATGGCTATTTTATGTGTTAGTTATAAAACATCATCATTCTAGTGTTTAGCGCGTCACGGAGAGGGTTTAAATAGCAATTGTCAAATTCCACTGACACCTCACAATAGTGGTTCCCCGCAGAGGATCCCAATTTCTCATTCGTCAATTTCCAGTGAGCCACCGCGATAGTGGCGCGTCGTAGTGGCCCTTAAATTGGGTTCCCAGTTTAATTTTACCAGCTTTGTTTAAAAGTTAACAAGGATAATTTGGACTTTTTCCAAGCCTCTTAAAATGTCCAAACAATAGATTAAGACCTCTACAAGCAAAATGTATGACATTCTCAAGATTTTCCCCAAAACAATACCTTAGTTCATAAACTTCTCCTCTAAGAAACTCAAGATTCAACCGTGGGTTTTCAAAATTGACTGAAGATTTGGAATCCTCAAATAGTAGGATTCAAGGATCATCCCTTATTCTTCGTAATCGAGGTATGTGGGGTTTATCCTAACAAAACTACATGGGCTTAAAACCATTAGAGCATGATTTTTAGATTCTTATGCATGAATTTCAAAGGAGTTTTGGAATCTATGTTCTAAATTACATACTCTGAATATTGTAATGTTACTATTGTTTAGACTTTGTGGTCCTATACCCTAAATTGATTTGTATTTATACGTATATGTATGGAATTGGAGATTTAAGATAGTTGAGAGCATAAATTATGAACTCGCTCTTGTATATTGAATTAAACATTATGGTTTTGTGATATGGAAGATGTTTTCACAATATTATAACATTTGAGCATGATTTGAAATTATAGAGAGGGTGTTTCTTGATAGAAATTTGTTCTTGTGTTTAAGAGAAAGAATTTCATGTGAATTGAGAACTTTGACATGACAGCCTTGTACTATTAAAATGCTTGACAAAGATGAGTTCCTTGCATGTGCTTACATAAGGTTTGAGAAAGAGTTTCTATGAATTGAATTATCGAAATCGTGGTCCCAAAACTAGTGTTTTGAAAACAGGGATTTATGATAGACTAATAATGGCTCAGAAATGTGACTTGCAAGTCAATGGTATGATGATAACATATGTATTTATGCCATAATAGAGTATGTTTTTAGAGTATGTTTTCAGAGCATGTTTTCAGAGTATGTTTTCAGAGACTACATGTTTTGGTAGAGTTTTAAAAAGGGGCTTAAAGAGGGTTAGGTGGTTACTCGAAGAAGGCGTGAGTTCAAGAAACTCTTAGCGTGAAACCGTATTTGCAGATACGGGTATATTATTATTGTACATTGGCGATGGCCGCATGGCATAGTCGATTCAAAGACTCCAACCCTTGCGGCACACTTGGGTTGGGCGCTTCGCTGCCAATTTAATGGTACTTTCCATATAGCCCATGGAATTTTTTAGAGTTGTAGGGTAGACCACCTTGCGCAGAAGTAACACAGGTTTCTTAGAGTTAAGATGGTTTTTTATAAAGTCTTTAAAATGCCCATGTGAATTCTTACTATATGATATACTTATGAACTATTTTAAATTGCTCTCATTTATGTTGATTTATAAATGATTATTTTGGATATGCTCTGCGTATGAGTACATTTGTATTGACCGCCTCCCCCTACCTCTCAATTTTTGAGACTTAGTCGAGAGGTCCAGATAAGCAGTAGATAATTTAGACAACTGATCAGATTGTGCAGTGGTGAGCCTTCTCTATTCCAGAAGGCCTGTCTTTTTAGATTATGTCCCTTATTCAGCTTTGGTCTACTGGGGGCCTTGTCCCAGTTTCAGACAGTTGTCATATTTTCATGTAGTAGAGATTTCGCAGACTAAGTTAGATGTTATTTATATGTAATTAATTTACAGTTTCCATACTTATGTTGAATTCAGAATTGACCATTTTTCCGTAGAAAATTATGTTTTTGCATCTTCATTTATTATATGAATATTGTGCATGATTACCAGATAGAGAAGGGCATTCTGGGCCTTCATGGTTTGGGATGTCCATCACGGCCAGGTCCTAGTTTAGGTCTTGACACCATCTCCCTAATCAACATTGCAGTCCTACACTCCTTGATCACACTATAAGACATACTAGACACAAACTTGCTTATTTTAGACCGGCTGTCAGCTACTACATAAGGAGAATAACTAGCTAACTGAGTAAACTTTAGGGAGTACTCTTTCACACTCATATTACCCTTCCTCAAGTTAATAAATTCTAACCCTTGTCCTCTCTCAACTCCAATAGGAAGAATCTGACTTGGAAATTTGTAGCAAACTATTCTTATTCTACAGGCCCTGCATCAGCACCCCTATCTACCTCCACTGTTTGAACCATGTATGGGTTACATCCTGCAACTGATATACAACCAACTCAGCACTTTCACTAGATTTACCTTCTGCACCATATCTAAGAATTCCTGTGGATTCTCTTCTGAATTGGATCCCATGAAGAGAGAAGTGTTCATTCGGGTGAAATCCTGAATCCTGGCTGCAGTAGTATTGGCCACTGGGTTAGCCTAAACAAAGATGGCCGTTCATTTCAAGCTGCTATGGAATTGTATAGAGTGGTGAACGCAGCTCTGAATTCTGCATGGAAGACATGCTCATCCAGAGAATCTGCCTGGACAGGTAGAGGTGCTGGTTGGTTTCTTTTTCTTCTTCTGTTGTTCTTTTTGGGAGGCATGTTATGTAAACGGAAGAAAGAAATGAATTAGATATATAGTTTAACATAAGCTCATGCACAATCTCACGACGTGAATACTGAAAGAATAGAACTTTTCCTAAATGCCATGTAGCCTCCTGCCAATAAGTGTGGAGCGCTATACACCTATGCACAAGACTCTACTTGACCCGGGTTTAAGACTTAATAGGATACTTTAAAATAATAGGCTATGATACTAATTTTATAATTCCCCGAGAGTACACCTTGGGCATCACACGGTGCTTACAGTCCCGAAGGACCACAAGCTAACCTATGAGCTGGTACCTACTGTGAGAACTGAATAATTATATAATATACATGGAAGAATAACTGATAAGCCATAAGGTTTTAACAACTGAAACAATTACTGAATTATAAATCTGAAGAAAATAACTATCTAAATCAGATAAAAATACTGATAAATTGAGTAACTAACTGACATGTCCGAAAGCCTCTAAACTGATTGAATATGAGTTGATGGGACAAGCTCCAACTAACTCCGACTAACTACTGAAATCTGAAAACATAATGCAAAATAGTTTGTCCTCAAAATATGAGGACTCACCACAGCTACTGTTGAGGATTAGAGAAGTTTATGCGCCATCTAGGAACTGGACATCGAACCTATGATATAATACATCATAGTACAAAATAAAAGGTATGCGATTAGTACTTCAAATATACTGGTGTGCTAACTAAGGTAGAATAATATGCATGGTTTCATGAACACGGATAAGTAATCGTCTGAGTATGTAGGCATAATATAAGGTACCAAATAGAATGTATAAAATCTATAGATAGTGAGAATACATGGAGTCTGTAATTACTGAGAATGAATAAATACTATAAATATTGAAGCTACGTAAAATCTATAGATACTGGGGATGCATGACCAAGCATATAACATGAACTGAATAAAAATTATAAATTGAAATACTAAAATACTGAAATAACTGATATCTGTATGCTTTGGTCAAACAACACTGAGACTGAGTGTCTAAAATGATTACTGGACTGAAACTGTAACTGAGACTATTGGAGGTATCATCTAACCGACATGCCCCAATCTGAGCTAATCAAGGTCCAACCTGTAACCCTAGTTGGAGTGGTGTTAGTACCATGACATGGGTACTAATGCTGGCTATATGGATCTACTAAACTGGTATATTGTGTTATCCCGAAGGACCAAGGAATTCAAGCCTAAACTGATGGGTGATACCTGTGAGATCGTCAAGCCTAAACTGACGGATGATTATCATAACCTATGTTGGCTACGTAGTTTTGGAGTATAGGGACTGTTACTAACGACTCTGCCTATCTGATGGGGAAGTTTCATCCCTGCACCTGCTCGGTGCTAAATCCTACTCCCAACTGAATGACACTAGATTACTGACTATTCTGAGTTTAATTGACAAACATAGTAATGCTCATAATATAATCTGAAGTTATTTTGAAGATACTGACAGCTATGGTTTTCAGGTACTTAAAACCCCTAAGACTCAAAAACAATAATAGTAACATGACACTTAAGCTTAGAGGACATAACATGCAAGACTTTATCAAATATCCATTCTTATAGGCATTTTATCAAACACTTGGTATTCATAACATAAGCAAATCATGGGAATAGTATTAAATTTGAAATAATAGCATGATTTCAAGATCAAAGACACCTGCTCGTGATTTAATCCAATGAATAATAACAGTAAAACATGGGGAATTTGACCACAACAATAATTTCACTGAAACATGTTATAAAATCAATATTCATAGAAGTTCATGGAGACCCATAATTTAAAATCACAATTTAACATCATAAATCTTGAAAAGATGATAGCTTTCATAATTAAAGTGGGTACTTGGACTCCATGGTTGAATGGAACCCATGGATGAACATTTAACATATCTGGGTTGACGAATTCGTGAGAATTGATGGAGAGTTCTTGGGATTTAATATTGAATTTGAGAGCTACGATTTTTGTTCTTGGGAAAAAGATCTTAACTTTTGAGAGGAATTGAATAAATGATGACTACTTAGGTTTTTTAGGGGTTAGATCTCGTGTTTAAGGCTAATTACGGTCATTGAAAAGACCCAAATACCCCTAAAGGAATTTAAAAAATCAGAACTGAAAGCTGAAATCCCGATTTTTGGCCTTGGTACGACGCGCCAAGATTGCGGAGTCTCACTAGAAATTAACGAGTGCCATTTTTTTCCTTTGGCGAGACGCTGTGGAATCGCGCTCTCCAATTAATTTAGACCTGAAAGTTCACCGCGACACGGCCTTATCACGTTGGCTCACTGGTTTCGGACAATTTCCATTTGGCATGCCTCCGCGATGCGTTGGTGTACCAAATGGTACACTATTTTATAAAAATGGCCCTAACTCTTTGCCCGGATATCGGGTTTGGGCTAACTTTATATTGTTGGAAAGATGATTGAATTTCCTATTAAATGGTAAGCTCTAAACTGAAAAATAATGAGTATTTTGAAAATTTTATATATGAATACTCATGTATTGAGATTTAAATTATGCTAGGGAAATACGAGGTATTACAAGTGTGGAGGGGGTCATGAGTTAATTTGGAAGGAAGGAAAGAAGGGTGTGGTGATATATCAATTATTTATTATATTATAAATCATCCTTCGGGCCGAGTGAAATCATCAAAATACGGATTTGACCTCGCCAACTCTAAATGTTAGGTTGGTCAACTTCCTAAATTTTTAATTTTCAAAAAAGAAAAAAAAAAACTCATCCAAAATACATTTGATCACCTTGAAAATCATGTCACCTATTTCCACAAGACATAAGTAGCTAATCATATGCCATAGCTATGGGGAGGGACAGTAATGAAAAAGAAGAAAGAAAATTACAAAATGACCTTGAGAGATGTTACAATTATTTGTCATGGTCAATTCTAATCTTTAAGTACTCTAGAATTCAATTCAAGGGTCCAAACCACTCTCAAGTACCTCGAAACGTTGCAAACCACCCAACCAAACAATAAATTACTCCCCAAACCTTGTGTAATTGCCAAAACTCAAAATCTACCTCCTCAATCTCATTTGTTGAATCTGGTCAAACTTTTGAGTTTCAAACATCTAAAACTCATCAATAATGTATTAGATAAATCAGGAATCACATCACCCATCTTTACATGTGACAATCAACTCACCAAAGTGATGGGTGGGGTCAAACTTGAGAAAAAATAGTAAAAACTTACAAAATAACCTTGAGAGTCATTACAAGCTGCTAATAGAGAAGAATTTATTTTATTAGGATACCCATATAAGAAAAAAAGGAAAAATACACTATAAGACCTTATACATCATAGTTAAGACCGTGGAGAAATATAGGACTAAAGAAATGACAACAACTTATTAAACGACTAAAAATAAAAGGGCAACAGCCGACCAATAGAAAGACTCATATATTAAAAGACACAGACTTCATTGGCAATCCAAAAGTAAATAAAATAAGATTGATAAAATCTTCTCTGATGACAACCAAATCCATAACCTCCATTTGATTGTAAATTAATTATCTAGAGAGGCCTTCTCATCATTAAGATCAACAACAATCAAGTTATTCACCATATTGCTTTCCCCAACTGAAGAGTGAAGTAGAGCAACAATATTGGTACTTGTGGTTTGATCCTTACGACGACTTAGAAAATTATCTATTAATTCATCGAGATTGTTAGAGGAATCATAAGCATAAATTCCATATGGGAAAAAAGTAACAAAAGCAACACGTTCTCCTGTTGTAATTGAAAGCTTATCTGCTTTCTTGATAAAACATTTTATTCCCTTTTTGAAAGTTGCAAAGTGTGCTCCTTCAGAATCTAACACCTTTATTTCAGTATTTTTTGACACACCCTCTTATTTTTTTTCTATTACAAAGTCGTTAAAGGAAGCAGAAAGAAAGAAGACGTTCTGAACATTGAGAAGGAAAATGTTTAATTTATCGGCACAATATTCTTTCGACCTCATGGTAAAATTTAATCTATTAATTAATTAATTAATTGCATATTATGTAATTTCTTAAGAGATTTAAATCAAATCACACTATGACTAATTTTTGAAGAAACTTGAGTTATATTTGTTCCATTAAAGTCACAGCTTCTAATTTTCCTTCAATAAATTACTTTATTTTACAAATAAACAATTTTAGTTAGATTTTCAAAACTTTCTTATATTTACAAGATAAATACATTTTTTTTTTTTTTGCAATTTTTTGAAAGGTTGAGAGTTTGGTTATTAAATATTTGAAGGTGAACTTGTTGTTCCCTCAATTTATAAATAAGCAATTGTTTTAGAATGGGCACATCCCTTAACAAAATACTTATTCTATAAAATAAAAAGTCTAATAATGAGTATGTTTACTAACTCACTATTAATAAATATGTTGAAAAATGTGTAACAATTTAGTAGTTTTAAAACTCTCTTTATTTAAAGAAGGAACATATTTAATATCTTGATTCTCTAAAACACTACTTGTTTGATAATAAAATTTCAGAATATAAAAAATCACTTATTTAAGAATGAAAAATAATATATAATTTTTTTCTTTTATAAAGCATAAAATAAAGATAATTAAAGAAAAATTAAAATATAGACCAGCAAAAACAATTTGCCTAAACCATTCATTTTTAAAACTCCAGCCGCCACTCTGTTCCTTATGAGAATAGGAAAAAACAAAAAATGTGTAGCCTTTTTTTGTTCAAATTTCCATTTACTCGCTATCTTCAAAAATATTTATCCATTATATTAAAAATAGATGTTCAATAATATTTGTTCAGAAAAATCAATGAATAATTCACTGTTTTCTACTCATTTCGTCGTTGCTATTAAATATTATTTATCATTCAATGCATTTTTCAAGATATTAAATTTGTTATATTCAAAGAATGATATAGTAAAATTATTCCTATTATTTATTGTTTCATAACATGCATAACAATTTAAATACGAAAATCTATGGTATTAGTAATCCAAGAATTTTAATGCATGCATTAATATGATTTAAAGACTTAATTGTCCCTTAAAATATTTTTCATATCTTTTCTACCATTTGTGAAGGTTATTCTTGTGAACAAACATTATTTTTTAAAAATTATGCAATGCATGTTAAATTTAATCTCCAAACCAAACACTACGTAAGAAGAATCTCACCATAACTAATATCAATTTTACTAATTCAAAAATACTAATCACTCAACTACATAACCCCCCCCCCCCCCCCCCCCCCCCCCCCCCCCCCCCCCTCGCCCCTCCAAACTTATGGATGGTAAGGTGGTCATTTAACTAGAAAAGATACAATGGTGCAATTCAATAAAATGAATTGGAATGTTGCTGAACCCACTGTTTATATGCACAGAGAGGGATATTTCATTGTAAAATTTAGTAACATGGAGGATATGCAGACTGTATTATGAATGGACCCTATACTATCAACTACAGACCTCTCATTATTTAACCCTGGAGTGCTGAATTTGACTTCAATCAGGAATTCCCTACCGAGATTCCACTGTGGGTAAAATTCCCTAAACTCCCTATGAATTGTTGGGGTTGCAATTCATTGAGTAGAATTGCTGGCTCTATAGGGAAACCTATGATTGCGGATGAATGCACTACGAAACTAACCCGGGTATCCTTTGCTTGAATGCTGATCGAGGTTAATGTCACACGCAATATGCCTAATGAAATCACTGTCATGGATCCTAGCAGATGATCCTTTCAACAAACTGTAGTGTATGAGTGGAAGCCGTTGTTTTGCAAAGTATGCCAAATGATTGGGCATAAGTGCGCCCCTGCACCCAAGCCACCACAAGAAAGACCTCACAGACGAGGTGCCAATGAAACAAGAAGGAGAGTTGTGAATCAATGGGAATGAAAAGCCCCTACGCAAGTAGCAAACCCACCTGGGAACCAGCCTGCTAGTCAATAAAAACCTCCAAGTGCCAAGGATGTGCATGTTATTCCAGAGCAAATAAATTCACTTACCAGAACTGAGGCTAAGGAGCGTCCTAGTGGTGCGAAGGAGCAACCTGATAAAGGTAAATCTCAGTGTAGCAGCCCTGAATTCACTCTAGAAAACTTTCCTGTGCTCACTGCTATACCTACCAGGAACAAGTTCTTGAGTCTTAATAGTAAAGTTGTTTCTACCAGTTACCTCCCTCCTGATAAAGGGAGACATGTTCACTCAGAGGAGGATCTAGGATTTCGAGGTTGCGGGTACCATGTCACTTTTAACGTTAAAGCTACTACTCAAAAAGGATAATTTTTATGGGCGTCCCACTGGAATTTGACTTGTTAGTCAGAGATTTTTGAAGGAAAATTTCATTGAAACATTATCGAAGAACCTAATTTTTAAGAATTCAGCTGGAAATCAGTTAATTTTTTGGTTTACGTTTTGCTATTTATGCTGCCTCAAATAAGAAAAATATTTTGTCGATTTTATAAACTTTGGGTTTCAATTTGATTATTTGTCTTTTCAATTTGTATAAACAAATAGACCAAATAATAAAAATGTGATTATTATTATAAATACTATTGAAAACAACCTTTCTAATTTTCCGGATGTAGTGTATGGACTGCATACATTTTACCCTTTCTAAGACCCCACTATGTGGGAATACACTAGGTTTGTTGTTGTTGTTATTACTAAAAATTGTGTAAACAAGAGGTAAATTCAACTTATCAGTCAGCGTGAAAGTACAAAATAGTAGCCAACAATCAATGGATATTTCCAATTCTATTGTGAAGAAATTCTAACATCAAGCCAAGTATCATTATTATGATTTACGAGGAGAGGTTAACTATAAATTTGAAAGAAGAAGGAATCTTCAATTATGTTCTACATTTAAGTTAAAAATTCTTAAACAAAGATTACCCAAAAAAAGGAGTCAAACAAAGATTAAGTCGAGAGGAAAAAAACTTATAGAAAATAGAATAACGAACAAAAAGTAACAAAATGCTGCTGGCGTTTGGACTTGAACTCTAGTATACTTCGTGAAATTTCAGCGTGTTTGCCACTGACACTACTTCCTCAACTACTGCACCAGGTGTCACGTAAATAATATACCGATTTTATTCAATATATATATATACACAGAGTTATCCGATCGAAGTTTGCAGGTGCCATGCCACCCGTGAACCCCCTGTAGATCCGTCCCTGTGTTCACTCAATATGACGTGGTTAGTGTGGAATGTGCGTGGTGTAAATAAGAGGTAAAAGCAAAAAAAGGTTAAGAAAGTTCTACAAAATAAAAAAGTTAAGATAGCCGGCTTGATTGAAACAAGAGTCAAACAACCACATATGCAGAGAGCCCTCAATAATATAGTTCCTGGCTGGGGCAACCTGCACAATTATCACTACGGTAGTAATGGACGAATTTGGGTGGTATGGGATACTAATAGTTATGATGTGCAGCAAATGAGTGTGTCTCCACAATTGATCCACTACCTGGTTAAGAATAAGAAAGGGGATACGGAATGCTACCTTACAGTCATTTATGGATTTAATTTACTGTAGCAAAGAAAACCATTGTGGACTGATCTGAGAATCCTGGCCCAAAACATGAACATTCCTTGGGCCATAATTGGAGATTTCAATGCGCTACTTTTCCAACCAGATAGGTTATCTAACAATCCGATCACGTATGGAGATGTAAGGAACCTGGCAGAGTGTGTTCATGATCTCTTGCTGAGTGAGCTTAACTGGAAAGGAAATTACTACACTTGGAGCAACAAACAAATAGGAGATGGAAGAGTATGCTGTAGACAGGATAGGGCACTATGTAACACGGATTGGATGAGTAAGTGGGGACATGTGGTGCTAGAATATGACCTTCCTAGCATATCAGATCACTCACCTATGGTGCTATCCATTTATGATACTCAGAGGCAGATCAAAGTCCCATTTAGGTTCTTTAATGTGTGGAGTGACCAAAACGAGTTTATCCCTATTTTCACAGTGCTGGCAAAATAGACTAGCTAGATCCAGTATGCAGAATATTTGGAGGAAACTCAAAGCTATTATGACAACACTTGGGAAACTCAATAGTGAAGAATTTGAATGTATTGTACAGAAAATGGACAAAGCCAGAAGTGAGCTACTTGCCATCCAACAACAAATGCAAATACAATGGGACTCAATCTCGCAAATACAAGAGAAAGCTATAATCTAAGACCTTGAGAAATGGTCCATGCTAGAAGAGAGTATTATGAAGCAAAAGTCAAGGGCTAAATGGATCACAGTTGGGGACTCAAATACTGCATACTTCTCAGCTTTGGTTAAAGAAAGAAGTCACAAGAAGCATATTCATGAACTAAAATCCCTGGAAGGTGACTTACTGAAAGACCCTACAGAGATTCAACAAGAAATAATGGCTTTCTACAAAGGCCTGATGGGAACGACTTCTCGGGAACTGCCGAGCATCAATCAAAATGGTAATGTCCAAAGGGCCAATACTTACGCAGGAGCAACGGATCAAGCTTATCCAACCAGTGACTGATGCAGAGATATGGGATTGCTTAGCAGCGATTGGCGATGATAATGCTTCGGGTTCAGATGGTTTTAATGTTGTTTTCTTCAAGAAATGTTGGTCGATTATCAAGCCAGACGTGCAAGAAGCTGTAAGAGAGTTCTTTAATACAGGGACTATGTACAAACCTATAAATTGCACCACTGTTACACCAGTTCCTAAAAATCAAAATCCTGCTAACATAAAGGATTACCGGCCAATTGCCTGTTGCTCTGTACTGTATAAACTTATCTCCAAGATTCTAGCTACAAGAATGCAAGGTGTGATGCCTACAATAGTGTGTGAAGCTCAAGGATGATTTATATCTGGTAGGAAAATTGGAGATAACATAATTCTGGCTCATGAATTAGTGAAAGGCTATACAAGGAAAAACTTCTCTGCAAGATGCATGATTAAGATTGATCTTCAAAAAGCATACGACTCTGTGGAGTGCGTGTATTTGGCGCAAGTATTAACAGAATTGGGATTTCCAAATACTTTCAATTGGGTTATGGCTTACGTTACTTCGGTGTCTTATAGCGTGTTGTTCAATGGTGAGCCCTTACCTCCATTTGAAGCTTCAAAAGGTTGAGGCAAGGGGACCCTATTTCCTCTTTGCTGTTTGTAGTAGCTATGGAATACTTTAGCAGATAACTTAATATGCTAAAGAGGATAAGGATTTCCAATACCATCCAAGATGTGCAAAATTGTCTATTAGTCACCCCTGTTTTACTTACGATCTACAGTTGTTCTCAAAGGGTGTTGAAAGATCTGTTGAAAAGCTCCATCTGGCTTTCACTGTCTTTTCTAGAGCTTCAGGTCTCCAAGCAAATTAAGGAAAGAGTGCAGTCTACTTTGGTGGAGTAAAACAGAGTGAGCAAGATAGAATTCATCAAAAACTAACCTACACCAAAGGAGAATTTCCCTTTAGGTATTTAGGAGTGCCCCTGTCTACGCAAAAGATGTCTTTAATCCAATGGAAACCCTTAAGACACAGAATCACAGCAAACATAGCCTCTTGGTCAGCTAGGAACTTGTCTTATGCAGGCAGGGCTCAATTAATACAGTCAGTTATATTTGGGATACAGGCCTATTAGGCTCAGCTTTTCATGCTGCCAACTAAAGTGATGAAACTCATTGAATCACATTGTAGAAGTTACTTGTGGTCTAGCAGTAGCACCATCTCAAATAAAGCCCTTGTAGCATGGGAGAAATTGTGTGCACCGAAGAGTGTTGGAGGTTTAAATATTACTAATATGCTCTCATGGAATAAGGCTGCAATTGCTAAAAATTATTCGGATTTGGAGCATAAGGTGGACAAAATGTGGATCAGGTAGGTGCATACCTATTATATAAAAGGGCAACAGGTGGAGTACATTCAAGTGCCTAAGCAGGCATGTTGGATGATACGAAAGATCTTTGAAGCTAAACAAGTGTTGCACAATAAGGTGTTGCCTGTATCAGGTAAGTCGTGGGTCCAACAAATCTATGCTAATCTCTTGATTTCTAGGTCTACAGTACCTTGGAAGTGCTTAATGTATCAAAATGTGGCCAGACCGAAATCTATCTTTATTGCTTGGTTACAGATGCATGGTAAGATGCTCACAAATGACAGATTACTAAAGTGGGGAATGCAGGTAGAACCCAAGTGCTGTTTGTGTCAAATGCAAAATGAAAGTCATGAGCATATATTTGTACTTTGATCATTTGAAAGGGCTTTGTGGGCAAGAATCCTACGGTGGATGCATTGTGGTCCATACAACCCTTGTACCAGGCAACAACATCTACATTGGATGATAATGCAAGCTAAAGGGAAGACAATACGGGCACAGATCTTTAAACTAATATACTCTGAACTTACGCATGCTTTGTGGATAGATAGGAACCAGCGTAGGAGGTTACAGCTAAGGAGACCGACTATATTGCTTGTGTAAGAGCCACACCAAGACTACAGGATGTAATACATAGCTACATGCATTGGAATTTAGGTTCTCTTCCTAGTAGTTTAGCTCTAAGTTATTGTTTCTGTACTCAACAAGCCATTTCACTTGAACGATACTCACTTAAAGAGGTTGAAGGGTAAAGTGCTTTTCTACTTAAGTCTAATCAATATTTCTTATGTGTTAACTGAAAAGAACCCAAACAAAGTAGATAACTTTTCCATGACCGACGATGAACTTATCTCTCTTTTGAAAAGTAGGATGGTCACTCCTACAAGTATCGGTATTTTCTTCTATGTGATAACTTTTATGATTATTATGATAAAACTTACTCTAGTACAAAGAAAATTTGGAAAGCCTTATTGAGTAAGTATGACACTAAGGAGGCGAGAGTGAAAAAATATGCGACTAGCAGATTTTTCCATTACCAAATGGTAGTCAACAAATTAGTAGTAGGCCAAACTCAAGACTTCATAATGATTGTTGGCGAGCTCAGGTTCGAGGAAGTCAAAATTGAAGATAACCTTATTATTTGTGGCATAATTGATAAACTTCCACCTTCGTGTAAGGAATTTCAAAAAACTAAGTGCCACAAGCAAAATAAAACTTCTCTTGAGACTTTAATAATGAGAATCAACATAGAAGAAGAGGTAAAGAGTCAAGATGCACTTTTGCAAATAGAAGAGAACAACATCACACCGAAGGTAAATTTAACTTCTTCAAATAATGTTGCCCCTGAAACTAACAAAAATACTACTTTGAAGCCTAAGAAAAAATTCAAAAAAAATGATGGCAGACATTCCAAGAACAATAATGGAGGAAACAACCAATAAAAAAATCAACATGTACAAAAAAAAAAAGACCGTGCTTTGTTTGTGGCAAGAGTGGGCATATTGCTCGATTTTATAAATTTCGAAAACGTAGGCCTACACCTCAGGCAAACGTTGTCGAAGAACTATTTATGATGGTAATAATAGATATAAACATGGTGGAGAATATTGATGAATGGTGGACTGGCGCTGGTGCAAACCACATGTCTGTTATGACAAAGACTGGTTTAAAAATGTACTAATTTTGAGTAGCCCAAAACCATCATGTTTGGAGATTCACATACAACTCAAGTGCTTGGAATGAGAGATGTCGAATTGAGTTTCACTTTTGGAACGGTATTAATATTAAAAAATGTACTTTATACTCCTTCCATGAGAAAATTTTAATGTCTAGTTTTCTTATTAAAAAAGTAGTCTTCAAACAAATTATTGAATCTGATCAGTATGTAATTGTTAAAAATAATATTTTTGTGGGAAAGGTGTATGCATGTGATGGTTTATTCAAGTTGAATGTTGAAATGAATAAAACATCTACTTTTGTTTGTATGTTTTCTTCTACTAATTTTTGGCATTGCTCGTTTGTGTCATATAAATGATCGTTATGAGGGACTCATAAGTAGTTTAGGATTAATTCGGTGATCAAATAGGATTTTGAAAAATTCGAAGCTTGTAGTAAAGCTAAAATCATAAAAAGGTCTCATTTTCAAGTTGAAAGAAAAATTTATTTGTTAAAATTAGTTCATACTGATATTTGTGAACTTGGAGGAATTTTAACTCGCAGAGGAAATAGATATTTTATCACTTTCACTGAAGAGTTTTGTATGTTTACATATGTTTACTTAATGAAAAATAAAAGTGATGCTTTCGAGAACTTTAAATTTTTCTCCATGAAGTTGAAAATTAGTTTGGAAGAAAAATAAAAAGCACTAGAAGTGATAGAGGCCGTAAATATGAGTCACATGAATTTAATTCTTTTTTAGATAATTCAGTATAATTCATAAAACAAAATTAGTTTGGAAGAAAAATAAAAAGAACTAGAAGTGATAGAGGCCGTAAATATGAGTCACATGAATTTAATTCTTTTTTTAGATAATTCAGTATAATTCATAAAACTACTCCTCCTTATTCTCCTACATATCTAATGGTGTAGTATAAAGGAAGAATAGATCTTTGGTTGAGTTAACTAATTTCATGTTAATTGAGTCTTGTGCACCTTTAAGTTTTTGGGGTGAAACTCTTTTGACTGCTTGTTATGTGCTGAATCGTGCGACTCATAAAAAGACCAAACTAACACCTTTTGAGTTGTGGAAAGGTCATATGTCAAATTTGGGATATCTAAGAGTTTGGTGTTGCTTAGCCTATGTAAGGTTAATGGACCCTAAAATTTCTAAGTTGGGTAAAAAAGTTACTACTTGTGTTTTTCTTGGTTATGCTTCAAATAGTACAACCTATAGATTTTTTTTAATCTTGAAGATAGTCTGATAATAGAATCTGGTGTTGCTATTTTTCATGAAAATAAATTCTCTTTGGATTCTAAGAGTAGTGGGGGTCTAAGAACTAAAGAAAGTATTTTGTCACTACCTAGTTCTTCCACTTCTACTTTAAAAATATTGAAAATGATGATTTTAAGTTTAGAAGAAGTAAACGAGCTAGAGAAGAAAAAGATATTGGTCCTGATTATTATAATTTTAACATTGGAGATGACCCTCTTACTTAAAAAAATGTTTTGTTTACACATGATGTTATTTTCTGGAAAGAGGCAGTTACAGGAATTCCTAGCTCGAGATCTTTCACACGAAGCCAAGCATGTGAGTTACAACAACTCCAAGCCTTGTTCATGCAAATGGCCATGTGTGAGTTGGTTCTTGATCCACCAAATGGTTTAAATATTTTTAAGTGTGAAGAGGAGCCTTGAAGTGTAATAAGCTTACACTCCAAGGCCACCCCATGGCAAGGGCTAAATGGTCTTCTATCATTCATTTATGGTGTAATATAAATAGGCGACATTAGGGTTATTTTGTCCTTAGTTAATTCACAATATTGAAGACTACAACTACATTGTAATATTTGTGAACTTCTCTCTTCACTTGACAAGTTCCAAAACCAAAACTCACAAGGAGAGTGATCCTTGTGTTGTATCTTGGCTAGAAACTAGGATCTTAGGGTTCTTAAGTTCCTATTGGTACACGTAAGAACTTGGTGTTTAATATTCACTAGTCTTAGGGTCCTTTCTCATTGTTAGAATTCTTAGATCTCTGAATATTGTATGTCAAGTTTTTATCTCTTTTATAACCTTGTTACATTGTGTTGTTGAATTTAAAAGTCTAGTGAATCTGTGTGGGGTCTTTCGATTCACAAACATTGTTTCCTTGTTATTCATCTCATTTTCTTATTCAAACACAAAATCAAAGTCTAGTGAAGCCGTGTGATGACTATTTCGATTTACTAGAAACTTGTTGTTCATCTTGTAGTTCTTATGTTGGTTGGAACATTTTGATACATACATATTCTTACATTATTTGGTATCAGATCCCAAGGCTTGGTTTTGTACTTACAAAACCAATCTTGGGAAGCTCTTACCAAAAGTGTGTTCTTAGATATTTTGGCCGAAAATGGTTGTTAGATCTACAATAATTTTGTTTGTCTAGTTTGTTTCTTGTGTTGATTTCTTTCTCATCAACACAAAAACTGTCTAAATCTAAGTTGAGCTTAACATATTCACATTTCTATTGTGGACTTGAAGTAGTAGTATGATGAACTTGAAGTAGGCCGAGTTATGTGTTGTTGTTGCTTAACGTTTAAAGTAGGTTGTTGTTGGTGAATTGTGGTTGTGTTCTTCAAGTATTGTTGTGTTTTTCATCTTGATATTCTCCTAATCTCATGTCTTGGCCACTATAAAGACTAAAATAGACCTAAAAAGGTTGCAAGACAAAGTTGAAAGGTGAGAAGATTTCCCAACATTATTTCCTTGACTTAACAATCACTTTTCCTTAAAACAAGGAGCCTTGTGTTGTGGAACTAGTAAAGTCAAGCCTCATATTTTTGAATTGGAAAAAGTTGAAAAAGTTACAAGACTTTACTTTCCCTCCAAAAGCAAAGTCATCCATTACAAAATTGTAAAGATTAAGGCTTCAAGTAGATGAACCAAAATGTATGGACCTTTGACCAATACCATGCTGCCACGTCACCTTAATCACTATTCATGTCATTAATTAAGCTCAATTTGTATACTATAGTTTTTTATTATGGATTCTTAATTTCTTATAATTGACTTGAGAACTAATTAGGAAGCTAGTACATTCCTACTAGGTTATCAATTTGACCTTTGAAGCCTTGTATTTGTGCAATCATTTGTTTGTGTGCTTTTCTCACTTGAATACGTTGTAACTCCTTGAATCTAGTCCAACGGTAATTCTTTGAGTTTCAAACAAGAATCCACTTTGGACAAGAGCATACTCAAACCTTAAGGATTCATGGGTTACTAGCTAATTTACAACACTTGTGGAGCTCTAGTGTGAGTAATCCGAGAGAGTGTAGGTGAGGAGAGGTTTAAACTAACTTATTTGTTGCTTATGTAGGTGATACCTTGATATTGTAAGGAACCACGTCTCAAACCATGGATTCGAATGAAATAGAGAATATGAGGGTTACTCTTGAGGCTATAGCCCAAACTCTTGAAAGGTTAAGTACGGAAGTGGGAGCCATAAGGGGAGAAGTGATGACTATTAGTGGGAGTTAGAACAAGTGGAGAGTCAAAGGAACTCTAACCTTTGTACTCCACTACATGCTTCATCAAGTGGACTTGATATAAATTCCTCCGCCACCATTACTCCTGAAACAAGGCCACAATTTCTAAATCCTACACTATCTCCACTAAATACCGCAAGCCAAACCACCCATAACCCCCTAACCTGAGACTCTAATAGACCAACCCATTCCCAAACTCCTCAAGTTCTGCAAGAGGAACTTAGGCGTCCAATACCTCCACTAAATCCAAATCCTCCCTTACAAACTACACTAAACCAAAGACCACCACCTTCATAAAATCCAATCCCTCCAAATCAAATTCCAAATGTCCAAAACTATCCTGACAACTTTGAGGAATTTGTTAAAGAGGACTATGAAGGGTATAGAGCTCTTGATGATACTTACAAGAGGGATGATGATATGATAGAGGGACATAGTGATCTAAGAAAATACCGAGGGTTTGGAGAAAGGGGAAACTGACACCAAGAGAGATGTAGGCATCAATACCATCAAATTGACCCTACCTATCTTTAAGGGTGAAAGTGACCCCGAGGTGTATCTTTCTTGGGATTCGGCGTATGATAAAGTATTTCAAGTGAATCATATCTCATATGAGAAGAAGATTTTTTACGCAATAGCTCACTTTGAAGGCTATGCTAACTATAATACCCCAATTGTTCCTTAAGCATAAATCCATCTTTTAAGTGAATATGGATGACTTCCAAAGTAAGTGATATTTATTTCGTGTTGTATGTCCCTAATTTTGACTTTTGTCACGTGGAAAATTGAATAAGATTTTCTTCGATTCCAATTTCATCAAAATCGAAGGTCGAAGCAAGAAGTTATGACTATCTGAAGTCCCAGTCATGAAACATCACTATTTAGACCCTCAGCCCATCGCAGAGATGAGTAAAATCCTAATTTTCATTTTCCAGTATGACTCTGCAATACTGACG